>NC_053028.1:172148419-172306824 GCF_003073215.2 Triticum urartu | reverse complement strand
GACCCAGCTGTCAGCCTCTCCACGTACAGTACTCTTTCGATGGAAGTCGTTCCTTGACCACATTGACCACGCCGCGCGGAGAGCACCATGGCGGTGGACGACGGCGAGGCCTAGGAAGGGGACGATGCGGCAGTGGAAGCCCGCGTGGAGAGGACTACGAGGGTTTACTGGTTCAGCTGTAGTGTGAGGCTGCCGTTGCCGCAGGGCCTGACCAGCAGTGGGAATAGTAGGGGGCGGTGAGGCCTCTGCGGCAGCACAGCCGGCCACGGGAGGCAGGAGCATGCGGCACGACCGGTGCTGCTTTGGGCGGCTGGAGCAAGAAGACCAGAGGTTGAAGAAGCACTACGGCCGTTGGATGGACATCGTACGGTTATTTGTTTGCTTGTAGTCATTGCAGTTCTTTTTCCGTGGTTAGCTAGTGGCTGCAATAACTTATTTTTTAAAACTAGGCCACAATAACCATGTGCTAATATTTACTGTAGTGACACTGGGCCTCCTACTGGCCGTAGAAACAGTGGGCCTTCTAAGGGCCGTAGAAACAATGTGCCTTCTACGGGCCGTAGAAACAATGGGCCTTCTGCGGGCCGTATTATCAATGGGCCTTATACGGGCCGTATAATTGATTGGCCAAACATGGGCCAAACAGACCGCATTATGACCGTAAACGGGCTAGAGTTGGAATCGTTCGTTCATGGGCCGACCATAATGGGCCATCGTTAATAGGCCGTATTTGATGACGCTACGAAATCGGCCCAACGTATTAATGGACCACAAACGGGCCGACTGTAACCACGGGCTGAATTTGGCCCACAAGCAGAAAATGACAGTAATGGGCCGTAAGTAAACAAATGCTGGAAATGAGCCTAAGAATAAATGGGCTCTGAGAAGGCCAAAAGATAACATGGGCTGGAAACGGCCCAACGGAATAACGGGCCGTTAATGGGTATAAAGTGATACACTGTTCATTACGGGCCAGTTTCACCACGGGCCGTTAATGGGTGTAAAGTGATACACTGTTCATTACGGGCCAGTTTCACCACGGGCCGTTAGTAGACCAAGAGTTACATAGGGCCTCATATAGGCTGAAAGACGTCATGGGCCATACATGGGCCAGAAGTGAAAATGGGCTGGAATCATATTAGATGGCCTAGATGACGCTACTGGGCCTAATTCGGATAGGGCGTAACGGGCCTTGGGTTAGCAGGCTGTAAATGGGCTATATTCGAACAGGCCGTTAATAGGCTTTCCATGGGCCGGCCCACCAGCTTTTGACCAAGTCAAACGGTCCGGCCTTTTCACAGTAATGGGCCTCTGTTGGGCCGTGCCACGTGTCGACGTATCATAGGCGCCTATCTGACCCACTGATGAGCTGACACGTGTTTCGTCCGGCCAATAAGAATTTTACACGTGGAAATTTCCCATTGGTCGGGGCTATTAACGGGTTATCGGATCCAAAACCCGACCCGATAGCTTAACGGTGTTCCGTTACGGTGGATGCCACGTGTCGGTCACCCTTGACGAAAGCACTTCTGTGACGCGCGATTTATCGTCATGGAAGTGGACACTTCCGTGATGATAATTTTGGTAATGTCATGGAACACTTCTACGACAGCACAGGTATGACTATCTTGATTCTGTCATAAATTTGTCATGGATGTACATGCATGACAAAAAAAAGCAAGCTACTGTGACAAACACGTATCATCACGGAAGTGTATTTTTTTGTAGTGATGTGACTCCTCCAATGGTCCAATTAGTTTTTGTTGTAGTGCTTTATTTATTGCAAATTTTTGCTGCTTAGGTGACCCTGTTCTTGAGCTTACATGTCAAATTTATTTGGTCCCAAGTAGTTCTATTGCATGATATGGCCTCTAAGCACTTGTGGGAGTAGTTGCTCACTTTTATTTTAAGTTACTAAATTTTTCAGAAATTTTCTGAAAATGATGAAGAGATTTTTGAGGGGCTCTTCGAGCCGAAGCTCGAAGGATAAGCAAAGTGAAGAGAATAAGAAGCCCAAATATAATCTCCCTCTCACTCTAGAGGTTTGGCCATGCGAATGGCCTTGTGATGAGTTCTTGAGAGCAGCCGGGATTTATGAATACTTTTATTATTTGGCCGAGAATGCAGGCCTCACCGACTTCCTCCACGACCAGCTCGAATAGTATCTCCTACTCACTAATATTTTTGTGTGCAAAATTTTCATTTCCATGCTAGGAGGTCGCCACCTTCTGTGGATTTTTGTTTGTATGATGAGTATAAGGAGATGTCTCTTTATGATTTTTGTGCGGTTTGCAAGTTGCCTTTTGAGGGCAGCATCGAGGAACCACATCCTAGGATTGTGGCAGGATTTATTGATATGATTGCTGTAGGGGAAACGAGAAAAGTCTTAGATGCAAGAACTACTAGCATACATTTTCCTGTTATACGTTACTATGCAATAATTGCTAGTAGATGTTTAATTGGCCGCGGGAATATTGGGGGCCTCAGTGCTCCTGACCTCGCCATTTTGCGCCATGCTTTACTCTTTGACAAAACTTTCCGTTTAGGTGATATGGTTGATGAACGGTTGAGTCTAAACCGTACAAAGGGCCCCATTTTTGGAGGTATCTTTGCTTCGTGTCTTGCTAAATATTTTGAGATACCTATTAGACACTATGAGAAAGAAGAAAAGGTGCTGCCCCCTATTTTCTTAGAGTATAAAAGTATGGTAGTACATGATTTTATTGTTAAGAATAAGAAGAAGATGCTTAAATATAGATTGATATTTGATAAAAATTACTTTGAGATTATTACCTTGCCTGCTCCCACTTTGTTTAACATATTTTCAGGCACGTACCTCATTTTGTCGGAGGCCGTTTATGCATACTGGAGCGTGACACTGATACGTCTCCAACGTATCTATAATTTTTGATTGCTCCATGCTATATTATCTACTATTTTAGACATTATTGGGCTTTATTATCCACTTTTATATTATTTTTGGGACTAACCTATTAACCGGAGGCCCAGCCCAGAATTGCTGTTTTTTGCCTGTTTTAGGGATTCGTAGAAAAGGAATATCAAACGGAGTCCAAACGGAATGAAACCTTTGAAAACGTGATTTTCTCATCAGATAAGATCCAGGAGACTTGGACCCTCCGTCAAGAAAGCCACGAGGTGGTCACGAGGGTAGGGGGCGCGCCCCCCCTAGGGCACGCCCCCCTGCCTCATGGGCCCCTCGAAGCTCCACCGACGTACTTCTTCCTCCTATATATATCCACATACCCCCAAACGATCGGGGACGGAGCCAAAAACCTAATTCCACCGAGGCAAATTTCTGTATCCACGAGATCCCTTCTTGGGGCCTGTTCTAGAGCTTCGCCGGAGGAGGCATCGATCACGGAGGGCTTCTACATCATCATCCAAGCCCCTCTGATGAAGTGTGAGTAGTTTACTTCAGACCTACGGGTCCATAGCTAGTAGCTAGATGGCTTCTTCTCTCTTTTTGGATCTCAATACAATGTTCTCCCCCTCTCTCGTGGAGATCTATTCGATGTAATATTATTTTTGCGGTGTGTTTGTTGAGACCGATGAATTGTGGGTTTATGATCAAGTCTATCTATGAATAATATTTGAATCTTCTCTGAATTCTTTTATGTATGATTGGTTATCTTTGCAAGTCTCTTCGAATTATCAGTTTGGTTTGGCCTACTAGATTGGTTGTTCTTGCCATGGGAGAAGTGCTTAGCTTTGGGTTCGATCTTGTGGTGTCCTTTCCCAGTGACAGAAGGGGCAGCAAGGCACGTATTGTATCGTTGCCATCGAGGATAACAAGATGGGTTTTTTTTATCATATTGCATGAAACTATCCCTCTACATCATGTCATCTTGCTTAAGGCGTTACTCTGTTTTTAACTTAATACTCTAGATGCATGCTGGGTAGCGGTCGATGAGTGGAGTAATAGTAGTAGATGCAGAATCGTTTCGGTCTACTTGTCTCGGACGTGATACCTATATACATGATCATACCTAGATATTCTCATAACTATGTTCTATTCTGTCAATTGCTCAACAGTAATTTGTTCACCCACCATAGAATACTTATGCTCTTGAGAGAAGCCACTAGTGAAACCTATGGCCCCCGGGTCTCTTTCTCATCATATCAATCTCCATCACTTTATTATTGCTTTGCTATTACTTTCCTTTTACTTTATTTACTTTGCATCTCTATACCAAAAATATCAAAAAAAATTATTTATCATCTCTATCAGATCTCACTTTGTAAGTGACCGTGAAGGGATTGACAACCCCTAAGCGCGTTGGTTGCCGTTGAGCTATTGTTTTTTGTGTAGGTACGAGGGACTCGAGCGTAGCCTCCTACTGGATTGATACCTTGGTTCTCAAAAACTGAGGGAAATACTTACGCTACTTTGCTGCATCATCCCTTCCTCTTTGGGGAAATCCAACGCAGTTCTCAAGAGGTAGCAAGAAGAATTTCTCGCGCCGTTGCCGGGGAGTCTGCACAAAAGTCAACATACCAAGTACCCATCACAATCCCTATCTCCCACATTAAATTATTTGCCATTTGCCTCTCCTTTTCCTCTCCCCCACTTCACCCTTGCCGTTTTATTTGCCCTCTCTCTCTCCTTCCTCCCTCTCTATTTGCCTCTTTTGCCCGTTTGCTCTTTGTTTGCTCGTGTGTTGCATTGCTTGTTTGTCGCGATGGCTCAAGATAATACTAAATTGTGTGACTTCACCAATACCAATAATAATTATTTCCTTAGCACTCCGATTGCTCCTCTTACCGATGCTGAATCTTGTGAAATTAATACTGCTTTGTTGAATCTTGTCATGAAAGATCCGTTCTCCGGCCTTCCTAGTGAAGATGCCGCTACACATCTTAATAGCTTCGTTGATTTGTGTGACATGCGAAAGGAAAAACATGTTGCTAATGATATTGTTAAATTGAAGCTATTTCCTTTTTCACTTAGAGATTGTGCTAAAGCTTGGTTTTCGTCTTTGCCTAAAAATAGTATTGATTCATGGAACAAGTGCAAAGATGCTTTTATCTCTAAGTATTTTCCTCCCGCTAAGATGATCTCTCTTAGAAACGATATTATGAATTTTAAACAACTTGATCATGAACATGTTGCACAAGCTTGGGAGAGAATGAAATTAATGATACGTAATTTCCCTACTCATGGTTTGAATTTGTGGATGATTATATAAAAATTTTATGCCGGATTGAATTTTGCTTCTAGAAATCTTTTAGATTCGGCCGCGGGAGGCACTTTTATGTAAATCACTTTAGGAGAAGCTACTAAACTCCTAGATAATATTATGGTTAATTATTCTCAATGGCATACTGAAAGATCTACTAAAAAGGTGCATGCGATAGAAGAAATTAATGTTTTGAGTGGAAAGATGGATGAACTTATGAAATTATTTGCTAATAAGAGTGTTTCTTCTGATCCTAATGATGTGCCCTTGTCTACTTTGATTGAGAATAATAATGAATCTATGGATGTGAATTTTGTTGGTAGGAACAATTTTGGTAACAACGCGTATAGAGGAAATTTCAATCCTAGGCCTTATCCTAGTAATCCCTCTAATAATTATGGTAATTCCTACAAAAATTCTTATGGAAATTATAATAAGATGCCCTCTGATTTTGAATCAAATATTAAAGAATTTATTTCTTCGTAAAAGAATTTTAATGCTATGATTGAAGAAAATTGCTTAAGATTGATGATTTGGCTAGGAACGTTGATAGAATTGCTCTTGGTGTTGATTCTTTGAAACTTAGATCTATTCCACCTAAGCATGATATCAATGAGTCTCTCAAAGCCATAAGAATTTCCATTGACGAGTGCAAAGAAAGAACCGCTA
Organism: Triticum urartu; assembly: GCF_003073215.2. Taxonomy (NCBI): domain Eukaryota; kingdom Viridiplantae; phylum Streptophyta; class Magnoliopsida; order Poales; family Poaceae; genus Triticum; species Triticum urartu. The sequence continues at coordinate 172,300,957 of NC_053028.1, read as the reverse complement.
GGATGCGTGCTAAGAAAGATGCCTTTATAAAAGCGTGTTCTTCTAGTTCCTATGAAAATAATGATGAAGATCTAAAAGTTATTGATGTGTTCCCTATTAAATGTTTCTTTTTGCCATATGAATCTTGATAATTAAGGGACTGAATATGATCCACCTTTACCTAGAAGGCCTTCTAAGAATTCGAAATTTGTTGATCTTGGTGCTAAATTTGATAAAAGTGGGATTGAAGAAATTAAAACCCTAGATGTTGCTAAACCCACTATTATGGATTTCAAGGAATGTAACTATGAAATTTTTTCTTTTATTGATTGTGTTTCCTTGTTGCAATCCGTGCTAAAATCTCCTCACGCTTATAGTCAAAATAAAGCGTTTACTAACCATATCGTTGATGCCTTGATGCAATCTTATGAAGAAAAACTTGAATTGGAAGTTTCTATCCCTAGAAAACTTTATGATGAGTGGGAACCAACTATTAAAATTAAAATTAAAAATTATGAGTTTTATGCTTTGTGTGATTTGGGTGCTAGTGTCTCTACTATTCCCAAAACTTTGTGTGATTTACTAGATTTCCGTGATTTTGATGATTGCTCTCTAAACTTGCATCTTGCGGATTCCACTATTAAGAAACCTATGGGAAGAATTAATGATGTTCTTATTGTTGCTAATAGGAATGATGTGCCCGTAGATTTTATCGTTCTTGATATAGATTGCAATCCTTCTTGCGCTATTATTCTCGGTAGACCTTTCCTTAGAACGGTTGGTGCAATTATTGATATGAAGGAAGGGAATATTAGATTTAAATTTCCATTAAAAAAGGGCATGGAACACTTCCCTAGAAATAAAATAAAATTACCATATGAATCTATCATAAGAACCACTTATGGATTGCCTACCAAATATGGCAATACCTAGATCTATTCTTGCTTGTTATGCCTAGCTAAGGGCATTAAACGATAGCGCTTGTTGGGAGGAAACCCAATTTTATTTTTATTCCTTGCTTTTTGCTACTGTTTAGTAATAAATAAATTATCTAGCCTCTGTTTTGGTTGTGTTTTTTGAGTTTAATTAGTGTTTGTGCCAAGTAGAACCGTTGGGAAGACTTGGGGAAAGTCTTGTTGAACTTGCTGTAAAAAACAGAAACTTTAGCGCTTACGAGAACTGCTGTCATTTTTATTTGGAAAGTTCTATTTAGTTAATTATTTTTGCAGATGATTAATAGATAAATTACGCACGTCCAGAAATTTATTTTAGAATTTTTGGGGTTCCAGATCTTGCGCTAGCTACAGATTACTACAGACTGTTCTGTTTTTGACAGATTCTGTTTTTCGTGTGTTGTTTGCTTATTTTGATGAATCTATGGCTAGTAAAATAGTTTATAATCCATAGAGAAGTTGGAATACAGTAGGTTTAACACCCATATAAATAAAGAATGAGTTAATTACAGTACCTTAAAGTGTTCTTTTGTTTTCTTTCGCTAACAGAGCTCACGAGTTTTCTACTTTAAGTTTTGTGTTGTGAAGTTTTCAAGTTTTGGGTAAAGATTTGATGGATTATGGAACAAGGAGTGGCAAGAGCCTAAGCTTGGGGATGCCCATAGCACTCCCAAGATAATCTAAGGACACCTAAAAGCCAAATCTTGGGGATGCCCCGGAAGGCATCCCCTCTTTCGTCTACTTCTATCGGTAACTTTACTTGGAGCTATATTTTTATTCACCACATGATATGTGTTTTGCTTGGAGCGTCTTTTATGATTTGAGTCTTTGCTTATTAGTTTACCACAATCATCCTTGCTTTACACACCTTTTTAGAGAGCCATACATGATTTGGAATTTGATAGAATACTCTATGTACTTCACTTATATCTTTTGAGTTATATAATTTTACTCCATGTGCTTCACTTATATCTTTTGAGTTATATAATTTTGCTCTAGTACTTCACTTATATATTTTAGAGCACGGTGGTGGATTTGTTTTATAGAAACTATTGATCTCTCATGCTTCACTTAGAATATTTTGAGAGTCTTAATAGCATGGTAATTTGCATAAAATCCTAATATGCTTGGTATGCAAGATTAATAATAAAACTTTCATATGAGTGTGTTGAATACTAAGAAGAAATTGATGCTTGATAATTGTTTTGAGATGTGAGGATGGTGATATTAGAGTCATGCTAGTTGAGTAGTTGTGAATTTGAGAAATGCTTGTGTTAAAGTTTGTGATTCCCGTAGCATACATGTATGGTGAACCGTTATGTGATGAAGTCGGAGCATGATTTATTTATTGATTGTCTTCCTTATGAGTGGCGGTCGGCGACGAGCAATGGTCTTTTCCTACCAATCTATCCCCCTAGGAGCATGCGCGTAATACTTTGCTTTGATAACTTCTAGATTTTTGCGATAAGTATATGAGTTCTTTATGACTAATGTTGAGTCCACGGATTATACGCACTTTCCTTCCTTCCACCATTGCTAGCCTCTCTAATACCGCGCACTTTTTGCCGGTATCATACACCCACCAAATACCTTCCTCAAAACAGCCACAATACCTACCTATCATGGCATTTCCATAGCCATTCCGAGATATATTGCCATGCAACTTTCCACCGTTCCGTTCATTATGACACGCTCGATCATTGTCATATTGCTATGCATGATCATGTAGTTGACATCGTATTTGTGGCAAAGCCACCGTTCATAATTCTTTCATACACGTCACTCTTAATTCATTGCATATCCCGGTACACCGCCGGAGGCATTCATATAGAGTAATATTTTGTTCTAAGAATCGAGTTGTAATTCATGAGTTGTAAGTAAATAAAAGTGTGATGATCATCATTATTAGAGCATTGTCCCAGTGAGGAAAGGATGATGGAGACTATGATTCCCCCACAAGTCGGGATGAGACTCCCGACGAAAAAAAAGAGGCCATAAAAAAAGGAGAAAGGCCCAAATAAAAAAATATGAGAGAAAAAGAGAGAAGGGACAATGTTACTATCCTTTTACCAGACTTGTGATTCAAACGTATCTATAATTTTTGATATGATTGCTATAGGGGAAACGAGAAAAGTGTCAGATGCAAGAACTACAAGCATACATTTTCCTGTTATACGTTACTATGCAATAATTGCTAGTAGATGTTTAATTGGCCGCGGGAATAGTGGGGGCCTCAGTGCTCCTGACCTCGCCATTTTGCGCCATGCTTTACTCCGTGACAAAACTTTCAGTTTAGGTGATATGGCTGCTAAACGGTTGAGTCTAAACCGTACAAAGGGCCCCATTTTTGGAGGTATCTTTGCTTCGTGTCTTGCTAAATATTTTGAGATACCTATTAGACACTATGAGAAAGAACAAAAGGTGCTGCCCCCTATTTTCTTAGACTAATAAAGTATGGTAGCACATGATTTTATTGTTAAGAATAAGAAGAAGATGCTTAAATATAGATTGATATTTGATAAAAATTACTTTGAGATTATTACCTTGCCTGCTCCCACTTTGTTTAACATATTTTCAGGCACGTACCTCATTTTGCCGGAGGCCGTTTATGCATACTGGAGCGTGACACTGATACATCTCCAACGTATCTATAATTTTTGATTGCTCCATGCTATATTATCTACTGTTTTAGACATTATTGGGCTTTATTATCCACTTTTATATTATTTTTGGGACTAACCTATTAACCGGAGGCCCAGCCCAAAATTGTTGTTTTTTGCCTGCTTTAGGGTTTCGAAGAAAAGGAATAACAAATGGAGTCCAAACGAAATGAAACCTTCGGAAACATGATTTTCTCATCAGATAAGATCCAGGAGACTTGGTGCCTCCGTCAAGAAAGCCACCAGGTGGTCACGAGGGTAGGGGGCGCGCCCCGTGCCTGTGGGCCCCTCGAAGCTCCACTGACATACTTCTTCCTCCTATATATATCCACGTACCCCCAAACGATCGGGGACGGAGCCAAAAACCTAATTCCACTGCCGCAACTTTCTGTATCCATGAGATCCCAACTTGGGGCCTATTCTGGAGCTCCGTCGGAGGAGGCATCAATCACGGAGGGCTTCTACATCATCATCCAAGCCCCTCCGATGAAGTGTGAGTAGTTTACTTCAGACCTACGGGTCCATAGCTAGTATCTAGATGGCTTCTTCTCTCTTTTCCCCCTCTCTCGTGGAGATCTATTCGATGTAATCTTCTTTTTGTGGTGTGTTTGTTGAGACCGATGAATTGTGGGTTTATGATCAAGTCTATCTATGAATAATATTTGAATCTTCTCTGAATTCTTTTATGTATGATTGGTTATCTTTGCAAGTCTCTTCCAATAATCAGTTTGGTTTGGCCTACTAGATTGGTTATTCTTTCCATGGGAGAAGTGCTTAGCTTTGGTTCGATCTTGCGGTGTCCTTTCCCAGTGACAGAAGGGGCAGCAAGGCACGTATTGTATCGTTGCCATCGAGGATAACAAGATGGGGTTTTATCATATTGCATTAAACTATCCCTCTACATCATGTCATCTTGCTTAAGGCGTTACTCCGTTTTTAACTTAATACTCTAGATGCATGCTGGATAGCGGTCGATGAATGGAGTAATAGTAGTAGATGCAAAATTGTTTCGGTCTACTTGTCTCGGACGTGATGCCTATATACATGATCATACCTAGATATTCTCATAACTATGCTCAATTTTGTCAATTGCTCAACAGTAATTTGTTCACCCTCCGTAGAATACTTATGCTCTTGAGAGAAGCCACTAGTGAAACCTATGGCCCCCGGGTCTCTTTCTCATCATATCAATCTCCATCACTTTATTATTGCTTTGCTATTACTTTGCTTTTACTTTATTTACTTTGCATATCTATACCAAAAATACCAAAAAATATTATTTATCATCTCTATCACATCTCACTTCCATAAGTGACCGTGAAGGGATTGACAACCCCTAAGCGCGTTGGTTGCGTTGAGCTATTGTTTTTTGTGTAGGTACGAGGGACTCGAGTGTAGCCTCCTACTGGATTGATACCTTGTTCTCAAAAACTGAGGGAAATACTTATGCTACTTTGCTGCATCATCCCTTCCTCTTCGGGGAAATCCAACGCACTGCTCAACAGGTAGCAGACACCAGCTCTAGAGCCTGAGCCGGAGCCACCCCTTGACCCTTATCGACAGTCTGTTTATCAGTGGAATCCGGAGGAGATCGTCAACCAGTGGCACCCAGAGGATACTCCTCCGTACACCAGAGAGGGCAGCTTTGAGTCGTGGCCATAGACCTACTTAGGCCAAAAGCCTAAGCTTGGGGGAGTACGTATTCCTCACCGACATTACATTCATGTTCACACATTCATGCCAGTTGTCGGTGCTCATACTTTTTCATTGTATCATCCATGCTAGTTTAATTTATTTTTAAGCCTTCTTCTTATGTGTTTGAAAAACCTCAATAAAAACCAAAAAAATAGTTGTAGCTTTTAGCTAGTTTACTTTGCATGCCTGTAGTAGTAATAATTTAAAAAACCCAAAAAGATTTCTCGTTCTTCTTTTGCTTGTTGGGAGCTTTCCCGTATAAATAGTTTTATACCCTTTCTTTTCTTTGGGGGTCGAGAGGAGAAGACTATGATGAAAATGTTGAGTGCCTCTCATATGCATTATTGTTGATCTAACAAAGAGCTCATATTACATTGTCTTCTCCCTTGAATTGAATGCTTGTAGATTCCAGCTTAGTCCAATGCACGCGCACTACTATTATTATCCACATCGTACGGTTGTGCAAGTGAAAGGCAATAATGACGATATATGATGAACTGGTTGAGATGAGAGAAGCTGGTATGAACTTGACCTATCTTGTTTTTATAAATATGATTAGTTAATCGTTCCTGATTCAGCCTATTATGAAAGAAACATGTTTGCAATGACAATTAGAGATTATAGTTGCTCATGCATGCTTAATTTGCTAGGAGTTTATAATGGTTTACCTTGCGTGCCAATATGCTATTAAAATGGTTGTGATGTGGTATGATAGGGTGGTATCCTCCTTTGAACGATTCGAGTGGCTTGACTTGGCACATGTGCATGCATGTAGTTGAAACAAAATCAACATAGCCTCCACGATATTTATGTTCATGGTGAATTATATCCTACTCATGCTTGCATTCAGTGTTGATTAGTTGTCGCTCTCTAGCTGGTCGCTTCCTAGTCTCTTTCTAGCCTTCACTTGTACTAAGCGGGAATACTTCCTGTGCATCCACTTCCCTAAACCCCAAAAGTTATTCCATATGAGTCCACTATACCTTCCTATATGCGGTATCTACCCGCCGTTCCAAGTAAATATGCATGTGCCAAACTCTAAACCTTCAAATGAAATTTTGTTTTGTATGCTCGAATAACTCATGTACCAACTAGGGTTGTCTATATCTTCCATGCTAGGTGGGTTATTCTCAAGAGGAGTGGACTCCGCTCCTCACTCACGAGAAAATGGCTGGTAACCGGGATGCCCAGTCCCATGCTCAAATCAAATCAAAATAATTGCAAACAAAACTCCCCCAGGATTGTTGTTAGTTGGAGGCACCCGTCGTTTCGGACAAGCCATGGATTGATGTTTGTTGGTGGTAGGGGGAGTATAAACTTTACCATTCTGCTTAGGAACCGGCTATAATGTGTGTAGCATGGAAGATATCGAGATCTCTCGGTTGTTATGTTGCCAATGAAAGTATATCGCTCAAAATATTATTTATGTCTATTTCAAAACCGAGGTCTGGCACCTCTACAAATCCCTACTTCCCTTTGCAAAGGGCTTATCTATTTACTTTTATGTTGAGTCATCATCCTCTTATTAAAAAGCACCAGTTGGAGAGAATCGCTGTCATTTGCATGCATTACTATTAGTTTGCATTGAGTATGACTGTGACTGGATCTCTTTTACCATGAATTACAATTTCTAGTCATCCCTTGATCTTAAGAGGTGCTCTGCATTTATGTTTTGTTGTCTCAGAAAGGGCTAGCGATATACCATCTTGTTGTATCATATTATGATTGTTTTGAGGAAGTGTTGTCATCCGAGATTTACTATTATTGCTCGCTAGTTGATTATGTCATTGATATGAGTAAACATGAGACCTAAATGTTATTGTGAATATGGTTAGTTCATAATCTCTGCTAAAAACTTGAATCCTGGATTTACATATTTACAACAAGAAGAGCAAACAGAGTTTGTAAAAGTTTTTCTTTATCACTTGAAGTTTATCAACTGAATTGCTTGAGGACAAGCAAAGGTTTAAGCTTGAGGGAGTTGATACATCTCCATCGTATATACTTTTCCAAACACTTTTTCCCTTGTTTTGGACTCTAACTTGCATGATTTGAATGGAACTAACCCGGACTTACGCTGTTTTCAGTAGAATCGCCATGGTATTATTTTTGTGCAGAAATAAAAGTTCTCAGAATGACCTAAGAATCAACGGAGAAAATTTTTGGAATATATAAAAAATATTTGCGAAAGAATCAAGGCCAGGGGGCCCACACCCTGTCCACGAGAGTGGGGGCGCGCCTTCCCCCTGGGCGCGCCCCCTGCCTCGTGGGCCCCCTGGTGCTCCATCGACCTCAACTCCAACTCTATATATTCACGTCCGGGGAGAAACAAATCAGAGAGAAGGATTCATCGCGTTTTACGATACGGAGCCGCCGCCAAGCCCTAATCTCTCTTGGGAGGGCTGATCTGGAGTCCGTTCGGGGCTCTGGAGAGGGGAATCCGTCGCCATCATCATCATCAACCTTCCTCCATCACCAATTTCATGATGTTCACTGCCATGCGTGAGTAATTCCATCATAGGCTTGCTGAATGGTGATGGGTTAGATGAGATTTATCATGTACTCGAGTTAGTTTTGTTAGGGTTTGATCCCTAGTATCCATTATGTTCTGAGATTGATGTTGCTATGACTTTGCTATGCTTAATGCTTGTCACTAAGGCCCAAGTGCCATGATTTCAGATCTGAACCTATTATGTTTTCATGAATATATGTGAGTTCTTGGTCCTATCTTGCAAGTCTATAGTCACCTATTATGTGTTATGATCCGTTAACCCCGAAGTGACAATAATCGGGATACTTACCGGTGATGACCGTAGTTTAAGGAGTTCGTGTATTCACTAAGTGCTAATGCTTTGTTCCGGTACTCTATTAAAAGGAGGCCTTAATATCCCTTATTTTCCAATAGGACCCCGCTGCCACGGGAGGGTAGGACAAAATATGTCATGCAAGTTCTTTTCCATAAGCACGTATGACTATATTCGGAATACATGCCTACATTACATTGATGAACTGGAGCTAGTTCTGTGTCACCCTATGTTATAACGGTTTCGTGAGGAATAGCATCCGACATAATTATCCATCATTGATCCATTGCCTACGAGCTTTTCACATATTGATCTTTGCTTAGTTACTTTTCCGTTGCCACTATTACAATCACTGCAAAACCAATAATGTTACTTTTGCCACTGTTACCGTTACTTCCATATTACTTTGCTACTAAATAATTTGCTGCAGACATTAATTTTTCCCAGTGTCTGATTCAAAATTATATTGCTTCATCGGACCCGGGGAAATTGCCAAAGCATTTGGCGATTGACACGTTGGAATATAAAGGACTACTAAATAAAATCCTAGATAGGAAGTGGGTCGGTCTCAAAATAAATGAGTTGTTAGTTGTAGAATATTACTCTCGTCAGACTTGAACTTAACGAAAAAAGGAAAGGTTCATAGAATTTTCTTCCCCTTCCCCTTTCCCCGAACTAAATCGCCCTAAGACCATTACCATTAATTTGTATTTTCCCATCAACTAGCTAAAATTGATTAACTTCTTAGGCTCCCCTTGTGTCGAATCAATAAATTTGGGTTGAATACTCTACCCTCGAAAACTGTTGTGATCCCTATACATGTGGGTTATCACACCCAGATCATAGCATAAGCATTTCATGAGCATTTTCATATGCATATAGATAGGATTTCATCCTGCATTCATTCTCATCTACATGGAGTTGCGGGTTCTTGCCGTGAACCTCGCTTCGACAAAGGACGAGAAGATTGCACGACACAGCGATCCTCGGCAAGCCAAACAGATGAGTTCACCTCTTGTCCATTACTATTCTGTAAAGCTACAACTTTGCACAAGGAAACCTCGTCTCTCTCTCTCTATCTCTCTCTCTCTTTGAAACTTAGGTGCTCCCATCCATGACTTGAATCCTGCTTCTGTCAGGGTGGTTGCAGTGGCCTTTGGGAAAAAGGAGTTGGCGGGGGGCTGGCCCCTCTGTCTGTTCCCCGGCAGAGGTAGTTCCCCGGCAGACAAAGAGGGTTCCGGTGGGATATCCTGCCAGGGAAAACTTGTTTATTCAATTAAATAGGCACTTTGCCTCTGCATGGACATACACATGCACGAGCTCCCGGAAAAATTCATCTTTTTCATTCGTATGCAGTTACAAGTACAAGCATTACAGAATACAAAGATGGACTTGAGAGATTACATTATTTGAATTAAAATTTGGCCATTTCCTACAAGTTTAAGATTGAAAAAAGATAAGTGCTCCGCAAACTCCTCTCCCTATTCCTCTTATCCCAGGTATTGCAGTGGGAAGAGAAGAGGACGGGCACCGCGACGATGCAACGCCACCCCCATCCTGGTCAGAAACTTGCATGACCAGTCTGACAGGATCGGGAGTGGCGAGGCTGCGAAGGAGGAAGACGTGGAGAGCGCCTCGACGGCCCCCTGGTCACCATCTCCAGGACCGGAAGAGGGGCTCCAACACCAGCACCGACAGAGAAATACACCGGGGCCCAGTCGAAAGACCCTAGAGGGGAGCAGGAGCACCAGGGGTACAAGCCTTTTCCCAACAGCTGGAAGAAACGGTGATGACGACGCCGGCAAAGGGGGGGAAGAGCCAGGCAGATGGGCAGCAGGTCGCCAGTACGACACGAACGCGTCGATGCAGTCGTTCTCCTACTGGACAGCCTGCCTCCCATCTTCTCCTTCTCCCCAGGTTTCGTCTCCATCAACCCCGTTCCGGGAAGAAGCCAAGACTCTAGTCCAGCTCTCTCCCCGGGAAGACGGTGAGCAGCCAAAACGGCCAAGGGACTCGAGACGTACCGCTCCCCTCCTTGGCAGGCAGGAAGGTGCGCCTCTCATCGACAATGGCCCCAAGGCCTCTAGGATGGACAATGCTGGGATTACCAATGATCTCTAGCCCCGCCTCCCGGCCGAGCCTCGAAGAGACCAAGAAATTCACCACGCCAAGGGCCAGGCTCACTCCTCGAGCGCCAGCACTAGCGTGGGGAAACAATTGCTCCAAGCAGGAACCCGAGGGCTGACCCTGGGCCCTTTTCTCTAGCATCACCAAAAGAAGCAGAGGACCAGGAAAGAAGGAGAGGGATGAAGAGGTAGATGACTCCGCCTTCCTCCGCCCCTCCTTTTATAGGCAGACCAGGGAAGGGGACTGCTCCATCAAAGGGAGACCACCGCCCTCCTCCGCCAATTCAAGACAGGCGGGCCCTCTTCCAGATGCTCGCCCATGACATGCGCCTCCGTTACCTACCCCGCGCGATGCATGCAGTATATGTGGCCAGGGATAAGAGCGTGTCGTGGGAAGAGTAGTTTGGCAGTTTCTACCCCGTGCATTAAAGTCATTCACCAGCCATCACTGCCGCGGCCCCTCCACTATTGGCTTTGCATCTCGCACGGGGAAATTGGAAACCGCCCCAGAATCAAGTCTACTGAAGCAGCAACGGGAGAAATTCAAGGGAGCAACCCCTTCAGCAGTCCTGCATGTGCACTTATTAGGCCCTACCCCGACGATGCTCCGCAACGCGTTCGGGGCAGGCCCGGGGGCTTCTATCGGTGCAACAGTCCCTGGGTATGTTTACCAACCGTGCACATGCACAAGGTCAAGACTGAAGCACCAGCTCAAGCCAGAGATTGGAGAATCAAGAGATTTGAATTACCAACATACAACCCAGAGAGACCAAGGACGAGCCGGGAGAACAAGATATCTACAGGGAAAGGGCATCCCTTGCCGGGCAGGTGAGCCCGGCAAGGGGCCAGGCTACCACTAGAAGCAAGGAAACAAGATCCCCAGCAGGGCCTGCCGGGGCTTGTGGGGGGCTGAACCGCCCCGCCAACCGCACAAGTACAACCCACGTCGTCAATCAGTGCGGTGTCAAGCCGCACGAGAGTTAAGTGGCAGCATTTGCCAAATGGCAGCCGCCTCCTACAGAAGAAGCCCACGGATGACACCCGTCCAGCGATGTGTCAAGAGCACAGATGCGGAGCTGGCAAGATAAGCCCGGCAGGCCTTGCCGGGCAGCTAGCGATGTGACACTAAGTGGTGCATTTAATGCACCTTGTCAGCCCGCAGAGTTAGGTATGATAGCACTATTTGCAATCATATCAGTGGGTAATGACCATTTTGCCACTGTGGTAACCCCTTAATCTATAAAAGGAGGCCCATGGCGTTTGTAGGAGGGGGTTAGAGGGTTGGAAACTTAAAAAACCCGAGCCACCATACGGGTGTATGCCACCGTAGCCCCGAGGCAGGCCTTGCCGGGCAAGTGTATCACGCACCACCACATTCATTTCCACCATCAATCCACCAAAGCAGGAGCAGGGTCTTACGCCTCGCGGCGGCCCGAACCTGGGTAAATTGCTTGTGTGCTCTCTGTCGTGTTGTCGTGCGCTGATCTGCTCTTTGTGCAATGCGACATCCCCCGCCGAACCAGCAAGGGGCCGCCCGGTCCCATAGGTGGCCGCATATATCCCGCAACAGAAGGCGGCTATAGCAGAGTTCGTCTCCACATACAGACGGGTCAGCGGCGCTAGGACACTAAAATTGGGCCCGCCTAGCCCGCTGGTCAGGTTTGACCAGTCGCCGCGCGCGCCTTCCTCTACGGCAGAACAGAGGCGGGGCTCCGGTGAGGCTTGTTGGCGAACAGCAGCACCGTTTGAAAATCTAAGGCCACCCACGAGCTAGGGTGGTCGACGCGGTCCCGTGGGTACCGGCCATGGTGGCCGAAGTGGACGGAGTTGCCGACGGCGAGCTCTCCGGTGGACGGCAGCGTCAGACAAAAGGGGTGCTCCACCTACAGCGGCTCTCGGGGAAAATTGAAGGTGGGGATGGAGTCATGGGGCGAGGAGGGGCGAATGGTGAGGAGTGTGGGGGAGGGGGAGCTCTGGTGGCTTCCGAATCGACAAGGCAGTGGCGGCGGCCGTGGTTGCCAGAGCGGAAGAAGACGACCATCTCTGGTCTTTCTGCTACTACGGGAGGGTCAGTGAGGAAGGGTGAGATATCGTGATGGACCGAGAGGGCTCAGGGTAAGCTTAAATAGGCAGGGGAGGGCGCTGCGGCGACTTCTAGAGGGTCGACATGGCGGCGACGGCCATTCAAGGTGAATGTGTGAGTGGTGGCGAGGTAGGCGTGGCCGGTGTGTCTCTTGTGAGGCTGGTGAGCTGCGGATGAGCTTGAGCCTTTGGCATTCAAGCGAGAGGGGCCAAGACAGAGAGGTGGCGAAGGCGTACTCGTCGGACGGTGGTCCTGGTCGTCGTGGAAGGCGGTGGGCGGCGCTAGGGGCCAAGCGAGGGTGCCAGCGAGGTCCTGGGTGGTCGGGCTGATCCAGAGGAGTATCAAGACGAGAGGTGGAGGCAGCAGAGCAGCGGCAGTAGCTCGGTGGTGACGCGTGCAAAACACACGCTCTGGCCGTGCCAGAGCACGTGCACAGAGTGCTCGACGAAATGCCAGGGCAACCTAGGGGCCTCTGATGGCTGTGCAAATTAATAGGATGGTGATCCTGGTTGAGAGGGCCAATGGACATGCTGGTTTGGCCAAATGATCAAGTGTCTAATGTAAGTTAGAAGGTGGCAACATTCCTGTCCTGCCCACAAGGTGTTTGACAGAATGCTAGGGCCAGCTAGAAAGCTTTGTTGGATTTGAAACTTGGCAGGGTGAGGTCTCTTTAGATGATAGAGATGGCGGTGGAGTCATTTTGGCAAGATGAGAAACTTGCTAGTGCAAGTTTTACCAGAATTCAATTCTGGACAGAAACTTGAGAGTAGTGTTTGGTGGACTTAAAAGATGCAACTGGAGCTAATCTCCTAGACTTGAGGTTTTTTTTGGAAGGACTACAAGATGGCAAATTTTCAGAATTATTGCACCTAGGAAAATTAGGGTTGCAGTTATAACTCGGGAATGGGACAGAAATGAAAAGAGCATGTTTCACTCAAAATTTTCAAAAGACATAGTTAGGTTTTTGCTCAAAAGTGACATATAGGCATCACCTGACCTATCATAATTTTTGTGAGATTTTAAAACAATTATTTAAAATAATTGTAGAGAAACAGAAGCATTTCAAGTACTGAAAACTTTTAAAAGAATTACTTGTGGCAAATTTTATTATGAAAATATTTCCTATTGTTATTTATGATATAAATGAAATGATTTACAAAACAATCAAAGATCACAACATTTTACAAAAATAATCTTCTAAGGAGGGAAGAATTTTGTAAAACAAAACAAAAAAGGCTCTGAAGTTAATAAATGACATGGAGTAGCTCAAAATTTTATTTTTGGGCAAAGTTTACTTATGTTACAAACTCTAGCCCCCTTAGGAAAATCTCATCCTCGAGATTTGTTAAGGGCGGAAGAACCGAATGCAAATCACAACAAATGATCAGAATGCAATCATGGCAATGCACTTATGACATACGCCCTAAAATACAATACAATGGTTGCATCATGCAAACCAGTGCTAGGTACTGCAACAATGACCGTCTATGGTCCAAAGGTGAGATCTACAGGGTCTTGTGGAAGGGTTTCCGGTGCTGGAGCACATTCTTCTTCTTCTGGGGGAAGTGAAGGAACTAAACGTAGAACACGCCCTTCCGGAGTTGGCCATGGTGGTCCACCAATGGCGATATGGGGATTCAGAACAGCAAGATAATGGAGGTAATCCATTAGTTGTTGGGTTGGATGCTCCTGGGCCATCACATATTGAATGAGATTGGCCAGAGTTGGATCCCTCTCTATGCGTTCACAATGGAACATGGCTTCTACTCCAGAAGTTGCGCGGCTCGGGAAATAGTAGTATTTCCTTTCACTGGCAATGGGTACCGTGAATCGAAGACGGGTAACTGCTTCATAAGCAGCTGCCTCAATAGCCATGCATGAGGTTGGCATGGATCTCCCAACGAAGACAACATATGGAGGGCCTTGATTTAAATTCTCCGGTGGGATGTGCACAACTACCCAGTATTTTGAGGAATCAGGGGTGATCCTCATTTTGAACAACTCGTACTGGGGTGGGTGGCTAGAACCAAGGGTATTGCAGGTCAGATCCCACAAAACCTTAACGAAAGTACCAGGGCTTGCATCCGGGGTTCTCAAGTAGGCTCCAGGGTGAGACATGGAAGGATGAATGGAGAAGAGTGGTGCTCAAGTGTGGTGGTGGCTGGTGTTTTGTATGGATACGTCCCCTTATAAGGTGCCTGGGTCAGGAAACACGATGCAGTGCTGGTACGACTTGTGCATCAGCGCCGACATAGGGTTGTCCAAGTCAAATTCTCGGACACCACTTCTCAAAAAGAGTGTGACGTATTACTGTGCGTGTCGGCAGTCACGTCTAGCATTTACTTTGTCGCCAAACGCCAACCATTTATGCTAGATCACATATAGTATCATTAAAATAGTGGCACACATGTAGTTTACAAGCTCACTATGCCATGCGACTGCTATGCTGAAAATACAAGACAACAGGATCACTAAGATGTGATAATACTCCTGGTGGACTCAGTCCACCCCGTTGACATTTAGTCAAGCGTGTCTTGTAGATGTCGAGGCTTCTCCGTGAGCTTTAGTGTCGGAGTTGTTCGAGGTGGGATGTGGAGCTACAGTGCTGGGATAGCAGTGATGCCCCTCGCGGGGTCTCGTGGTCACAATCCCATTGGAGCAGGTCTCCAAGAGACGACAGAGTTCCCCTGGGGAGGCAAAATCATTGCCTGGATAGACAACAGGGGCAGACCATGGGGGCTCAACTAGCCTCCCAAGTAGAATTATCAGGGTGTCGTTGTCGGTTGCAGCTTCACTTCTCACCGGCGTCAGGAGAGCAAGCGTCCTGCGGGTCGCAATCCGGTCATTAGTGACCTGATCGAATAGTGCCTCTTGCGCCCTCAGGTAGCGCACCAGATGCACTAGAGCAGGATCCGACTTACGGTCTCCATTGGTGACCTGGGTCGGGCTACCATAGCCTTCATGACTAGGGTAGTAGCAGAAAGGGCGGGTGTTAATCCTCGGCGAAAAATGCCGGAGATGAACTATACCCTCTCGGGCTGCAAGTTGGATGGCTTGGGGCTCGTCCGAGGTCGTCCTCCCGGTGAACCGTTAGGGACACTCTGATGTGGTCCCCCTCCCATAGATGTGCACCGTGTCCCAGAAGTGATGAATGGCATCACTTGTGTGTTCCTGGTACACAACATATTATGGGGGTTCGTCTATGCCAAAAGCACGACGAGTGAGATTGGTGAGGATTGCTATGAAATCTCCAAGCTCGGATGTGGTGGTTGTCGGTGTCAAAACCGGCCGATCTCGGGTAGGGGGTCCTGAACTGTGCGTCTGAGGATCGAAGGTAACAGGAGGCAGGGGACACGATGTTTACCCAGGTTCGGGCCCTCTTAATGGAGGTAATACCCTACTTCCTGCTTGATTGACTTTGATGATATAGGGGTTACAAGAGTTGATCTACCTCGAGATCATAATGGCTAAACCCTAGATGTCTAGCCTATATGATTTGTCTTAGCCTCTATGGACTAAACCCTCCAGTTTATATAGACACCAGAGGGGCCTAGGGTTGTACAGAGTCGGTTTACAGAGAAAGGAAATCACACATTGCTACCTCTTGAGCATGTGTTGGTTTTCCCTTGAAGAGGAAAGGGTGATGCAGCAAAGTAGAATAAGTATTTCCCTCAATTTTTGAGAACCAAGGTATCAATCCAGTAGGAGACTACACGCAAGTCACCTAGTACCTGCACAAACAAACAAGAACCTCTCAACCAACACGATAAAGGTGTTGTCAATCCCTTCACAGTCACTTACGAAAGTGAGATCTGATAGAGATAATAAGATAAATATTTTTGGTATTTTTGTTGTATAGATTGAAAAGTAAAGATTGCAAAATAAATACTAAACTAGAATTGTAGATCGGAAACTTATATGATGTAAAGTAGACCCGGGGGCCATAGGTTTCACTAGTGGCTTCTCTCAAGATAACATATATTACGGTGGGTGAACAAATTACTGCCGAGCAATTGATAGAAAATCGCATAGTTCTGATGATATCTAGGCATGATCATCAACATAGGCATCACGTCCGTGTCAAGTTGACTGAAACGATTCTGCATCTACTACTATTACTCCACACATCGACCGCTATCCTGCATGCATCTAGAGTATTAAGTTCAAAAGAACAGAGTAACACATTAGGCAAGATGACATGATGTAGAGGGATAAACTCAAGCAATATGATATAAACCCCATTTTTCTATCTCCGATGGAAACAATAAATTACGTGCCTTGCTGCCCCTGCTGTCACTAGCAAAGGACACCGCAAGATTGAACCCAAAGCTAAGCACTTCTCCCATTGCAAGAAATATCAAGCTAGTAGGCCAAACAAAACTGATAATTCGAAGAGACTTGCAAAGATATCAAATCATGCATATAAGAATTCAGAGAAGAATCAAATATTGTTCATAGATAATCTTAATCATAAACCCACAATTCATCGGATCTCGGCAAACACACCACAAAAAGAATTACATCGAATAGATCTCCAAGTACATCGAGGAGAACTTTGTATTGAGATCCAAAGAGAGAGAAGAAGCCATCTACCTAATAACTATGGACCCGAAGGTCTGTGGTAAACTACTCACACATCATCGGAGAGGCTATGGTGTTCATGTAGAAGCCCTCCGTGATCGAATCCCCCTCTGGCAGATCACTGGAAAAGGTCCCTAGATGGGATCTCACGGGTACAGAAGGTTGCGACGGTGGAAAAGTGGTTTCATGGCTCCCCTGGATGTTTTCAGGGTATAAGAGTATATATAGGTGAAAGAAGTAGGTCGGTGGAATTGCAAGCGGCCCACGGGGATGGGGGCGCGCCTGGCCCCCCTGGGTGCGCCGCCCTACCTCGTGGCCGCCTTGCTGCTTCCTTGACGTTCACTCCAAGTCTCCTGGATTGCGTTTGTTCCAAAAAAGATCCTTGCGAAGTTTTCATTCCGTTTGGATTCCGTTTGATATTCCTTTTCTGCGAAACACTGAAATAGGCAAAAAAACAGCAATTTGCACTGGGCCTTCGGTTAATAGGTTAGTCCCAAAAATAATATAAAAGTGCATAATAAAGCCCATAAACATCCAAAACAGATAATATAATAGCATGGAACAATCAAAAAATATAGATACCTTGGAGACGTATCAAGCATCCCCAAGCTTAATTCCTGCTTGTCCTCGAGTAGGTAAATGATGAAAACAGAATTTTTGATGTGGAATGCTACCTAACATAACTTTCAATGTATTTTCTCTTTATTGCGGCATGAATATTTAGATCTGAAAGATTCTAGACAGAAGTTTAATATTGACATAAAAATAATAATACTTCATCAATGCTAACCAAGCAATCATGTCTTATCAAAATAACATAGCCAAAGAAAGCTTATCCCTACAAAATCATATAGTTTGGCCATGCTTCATTTTCGTCACACAAAATTCTCCCATCATGCACAACCCTGATGAAAAGCCAAGCAATTGTTTCATCCTTTAGCCTTTTCAAACTTTTTCAACTTTCATGCAATATATGAGCACGAGCCATGGATATAGCACTATGGGTGGAATAGAATATGATAATGGAGGTTGTGAGAGAAGACAAGAAGGGAGAAAGTCTCACATTGACGTGGCTAATCAACGGGCTATGGAGATGCCCATCAATTGATTTCAATGCAAGGAGTAGGGATTGCCATGCAACGGATGCACTAGAGCTATAAATATATGAAAGCTCAACAAAAGTAACTAAGTGGGTGTGCATCCAACTTGCTTGCTCACAAAGACCTAGGGCATTTTGAGGAAGCCCATTGTTGGAATATACAAGCCATGTTCTATAATGAAAAATTCCCACTAGTATATGAAAGTGACAACATAAGAGACTCTCTATCATGAAGATCATGGTGCTACTTTGAAGCACATGTGTGGAAAAAGGATAGTAACATTGCCCCTTCTCTCCTTTTCTCTCATTTTTGGGCCTCTCCTTTTTATGGTATTTATCTTTTTTTCGAAGAACTTTCCTCACATGGGACAATGCTCTAATAATGAAAATCATCACACTTTTATTTACTTTACAACTCAAGAATTACAACTCGATACTTAGAACAAAGTATGACTCTATGAGAATGCCTCCGACGGTGTACCGGGATATGCAATGAATCAAGAGTGACATGTATGAAATAATTATGAAGGTGGCTTTGCCACAAATACGATGTCAACTACATGATCATGCAAGGCAATATGACAATGATGGAGCGTGTCATAATAAACGGAACGGTGGAAAGTTGCATGGCAATATATCTCGGAATGGATATGGAAATGCCATAATAGGTAGGTATGGTGGCTGTTTTGAGGAAGATATAAGGAGGCTTATGTGTGATAGAGCGTATCATATCACGGGGTTTGGATGCACCGGCGAAGTTTGCACCAGCTCTCGAGGTGAGAAAGGGCAATGCACGTTACCGAAGAGGCTAGCAATGATGGAAGGGTGAGAGTGCGCATAATCCATGGACGCAACATTAGTCATAAAGAACTCATATACTTATTGCAAAAATCTACAGGTCATCAAAACCAATCACTACGTACATGCTCCTAGGGGGATAGATTGGTAGGAAAAGACCATCGCTTGTCCCCGACCGCCACTCATAAGGAAAGCAATCAAAGAACACGCCATGCTTCAAATTTGTCACACAACTTTTACCATACATGCATGCTACAGGACTTGCCAACTTCAACACTAGTATTTCTCAATTCCATAATTACTCAACTAGCACAACTCTAATGTTACCACCTTTATATCTCAAAACAACTATCAAGAATCAAACTTCTCATAACATTTAATGCACTCTATATGAATGTTTTTGTTATACCCATCCCGGATGTCTATCATATTAGGACTAATTTCATAACCAAAGCAAATTACCATGCTGTTCTAAAAGACTCTCAAAATAATATAAGCGAAGCATGAGAGATCAATAATTTCTATAAAAATAAAAGCACCACCATGCTCTAAAAAGATATAAGTGAAGCACTATAGCAAAATTATCTAGCTCAAAAGATATAAGTGAAGCACATAGAGTATTCTAATAAATTCCAATTCATGTGTGTCTCTCCCAAAAGGTGTGTGCAGCAAGGATGATTGTGGTAAACTAAAAATCAAAGACTCAAATCATACAAGACGCTCCAAGCAAAACACATATCATGTGGTGAATAAAAATATAGCCTCAAGTAAAGTTACCGATAGATGAAGACGAAAGAGGGGATGCTTTCTGAGGCATCCCTGAGCTTAGGCTTTTGTTTGTCCTTGAATTTTACCTTGGGGTGCCTTGGGCATCCCCAATCTTAGGCTCTTGCCACTCTTGTTTTGAAATCCATCAAATCTTTACCTAAAAACTTGAAAACTTCACAACACAAAACTCAACGGAAAATCTCACGAGCTCCGTTAGTATAAGAAAACAAACCACCACTTTAAGGTACTGTAATGAACTCATTCTTTATTTATATTGGTGTTAAAACTATTGTATTCACACTTCTCTATGGTTCATACCCTCCGATACTAGCCATAGATTCATCAAAATAAGCAAACAACACACGAAAAATAGAATCTGTCAAAAACAGAACAGTCCGTAGTAATCTGTAGGTTAATACTTCTGTAACTCCAAAAATCCTGAGAAATTAGGTCATCCTAAATAATTTGTATATTGATCTACTTCAGTTGGAATAAGTATTTTATCGCTCTCTGGTTGAAAATTAAAATTATTCTCGTGAGCGCATACTTTCTGTTTTTTTTCAGCAAGATCAAATAACAATCATCCAAGAAGATCCTAAAGGCTTTACTTGGCACAATCACTAATTAAAACATAAAAACACAATCATAACAGAGGATAGATGATTTATTTATTACTAAACAGGAATAAAAAGCAAGGAACAAAAATAAAATTGGGTTACCTCCCAATGAGCACTATCGTTTAACACCCCTAGCTAGGCATAAAAGCAAGAATAGATCTAGGTATTGTCATCTTTGGTATGCAATCCATATGTGGCTCTCATAATAGATTCATAAGGTAATTTAATTTTCTTTCTAGGAAAGTGTTCCATGCCTTTCCTTAATGGAAATTGGAATATAATATTTCCTTCTTTCATGTCAATAATTACACCGATCGTTCTAAGGAAAGGTCCACCAAGAATAATAGGACATGTAGGATTGCAATCTATATCAAGAATAATGAAATCTACGGGCACATAAATTCCTATTTGCAACAATAAGAACATCATTAATCCTTCCCATAGGTTTATTATGGTGGAATCCGCGAGATGCAAATTTAAAGAACAATCATCAAATTCACGGAAACCTAACACATCACACAAAGTTTTTGGAATCGTGGAAACACTAGCACCCAAATCACATAAAAGCATAACATTCATAATCTTTAATCTTAATTTTGTTGTAGGTTCCCACTCATCATAAAGTTTTCTAGGAATAGAAACTTCTAGTTCAAGTTTTTCTTTATGGGATTGCATTAAAGCATCAACGATATGTTTAGTAAAAGCTTTGTTTTAATCATAAGCATGAGGAGAACTTAGCACGGATTGCAACAAGGAAATACAATCTATCAAAGAGAAATTATCATAATTAAATTCCTTGAAATCCAAAATATCGGGTTCATTACTATGTAAAGTTTTGACCTCTTCAATCCCACTTTTACCAATTTTTGCATCAAGATCTAAAAACTCCGAATCATTGGGACGCCTTGTAACTAAAGTTGACTCATCTCCAGTCCCATCTTTATTAAGATTCATATTGTCAAACAAAAATTTAATAGGATACACACCAATCACTTTTATATCTTCATCATTATTATCATGAAAACTAGAAGAACACGCCTTAACAAAGCAATCCTTTTTAGCACGCATCCTAGCGGTTCTTTCTTTGCACTCATCAATGGAAATTCTCATGGCTTTGAGAGACTCATTGATATCATGCTTAGGTGGGAAAGATCTAAGTTTCAAAGAATCAACATCAAGAGAAATTATATCCACGTTCCTAGCCAACTCACCAATCTTAAGCAATTTTTCTTCAAGAAAAGCATTGTTCTTTTGCGAATTCATAAATTCTTTAACACTAGTCTCAAATCAGAGGGCATATTATTAAAATTTCCATAAGAGTTATTGTAGGAATTACCATAATTATTAGAGGAATTACTAGGAAACGTCCTAGAATTGGATTTTCCTCTATACGTGTTGTTACCAAAATTGTTCCTACCAACAAAATTCACATCCATAGATTCATTATTATTCTCAATCGAAGTGGACAAAGGCATATCATTAGGATCAGAAGAAGCACTCTTATTAGCAAACAATTTCATAAGTTCATCCATCTTTCCACTCAAAACATTAATCTCTTCTATTGCATGAACTTTTTTATTAGTACATCTTTCGGTGTGCCATTGAGAATAATTAACTATAATATTATCTAGGAGTTTAGTAGATTCTCCTAAAGTGATTTCCATAAAAGTGCCTCCCGCGGCCGAATCTAAAAGATTTCTAGAAGAAAATTTCAATCCAGCATAAAAAATTTGTATAATCATCCATAAATTCAAACCATGTGTTGGGCAATTACGTATCATTAATTTCATACTCTCCCAAGCTTGTGCAACATGCTCATGATCAAGTTGCTTAAAGTTCATAATATCGTTTCTAAGAGAGATGATCTTAGCAGGAGGAAAATACTTAGAATAAAAGCATGTTTGCACTTATTCCATGAATCAATACTATTTTTAGGCAAAGAAGAGAACCAAGTTTTAGCATGATCTCTAAGTGAAGACGGAAATAGCTTCAATTTAACAATATCATTATCCACATCTTTCTTCTTTTGCATATCACATAAATCAATAAAGCTGTTTAGATGGGTAGCAGCATCTTCACTAGGAAGGCCAGCAAATTGATCTTTCAAGACAAGATTCAACAAAGTAGTATTAATTTCACAAGATTCAGCATCAGTAAGAGGAAATTCAAAACCTCCAATAGTGATTGTTGAAATTTTTCCAATATAATTGATACTGTGGACTTGACGTTGTTTCCTCGAAAAGTGTACCGTATGCTCATTACCATTAACATGAAAAGTGACATTGCCTTTGTTGCAATCAATAACAGCCCCTACAGTATTCAAAAAGGGTCTACCAAGGATAATCGTCATACTATCGTCCTCGGTAATATCAAGAATAACAAAGTTTGTTAAAATAGTAACGTTTGCAACCACAACAGGCACATCCTCACAAATACCGACAGGTATATCAGTTGATTTATCGGCCATTTGCAAAGATATTTCAGTAGGTGTCAACTTATTCAAATCAAGTCTACGATATAAAGAGAGAGGCATAACACTAACATCGGCTCCAAGATCACATAAAGCAGTTTTAACATAGTTTCTTTTAATGGAGCATGGTATAGTTGGTACTCCTAGATCTCCAAGTTTCGTTGGTATTCCACCCTTAAAAGTGTAATTAGCAAGCACGGTGGAAATTTCATCTTCTGGTATCTTTCTTTTATTAGTAACAACATCCTTCATGTACTTAGCATAAGGACTCATTTTAAGCATATCAGTCAAACGCATACGCAAAAAGATAGGTCTAATCATTTCAGCAAAGCGCTCAAAATCCTCATCATCCTTTTTTCTTGGATGGTTTAGGAGGAAAAGGCATGGGTTTTTGAACCCATGGTTCTCTTTCTTTACCATGCTTCCTAGCAACAAAGTCTCTCTTATCATAACGTTGATTCTTTGATTGTGGGTTATCAAGATCAACAGCAGGTTCAATCTCTACATCATTGTCATTACTAGGTTGAGCATCAACATGAACATCATCATTAACATTATCACTAGGTTCATGTTCATTACCAGATTGTGTTTCAACATCAGAAATAGAAATATCATTGGGATTCTCAGATGTGTCAACAACAGGTTCACTAGAAGCATGCAAAGTTTTATCATTTTTCTTTTTCTTCTTCTTAGAAGAACTAGGTGCATCAACATTAATTCTCTGAGAATTTTGCTCAATTCTTTTGGGGTGGCCCTCAGGATACAAAGGTTCCTGTGTCATTTTACCCCCTCTAGTAGTCATAACTCTAACAACATTATCATTTTTCTTATTGTTTAATTCATTGAGAAAATCATTCTGAGCCTTAAGTATTTGTTCTACATGAGTGGTAACCATAGAAGTATGTCTACTAATAAGTTTAAGTTCACCTTTAACTCTAGACATACAATCACTCAACTGTTCAAGCGTATGAGCATTGCATTTCAATTGTCTACCAACATAAGCATTGAAGTCTTCTTGCTTAACCATAAAGTCATCAAACTCATCCTAGCATTGGCTAGCAAACTTAGTAGATGGGATTTCACATTTATCAAATCTATAAAGAGAATTTACCTTTACTACCTGTGTAGGGTTATCAAGACCATGTATTTCTTCAATAGGTGGTAAATACTTAACATCTTCAGATTTAATACCTTTCTCTTTCATAGATTTCTTTGCCTCTTGCATATCTTCAGGACTGAAAAATAGAATACCCCTTTTCTTCGGAGTTGGCTTAGGAGTTGGTTCAGGAAGTGTCCAATCATTTTCATTACTCAACATATTATTCAATAGCAATTCAGCTTGATCAACAGTTCTTTCCCTGAAAACACAACCAACACAACTATCCAGGTGGTCTCTAGAAACATTGGTTAGTCCATTATAAAAGATATCAAGTATTTCATTTTTCTTAAGAGGATGATCAGGCAAAGCATTAAGTAATTGGAGAAGCCTCCCCCAAGCTTGTGGGAGACTCTCTTCTTCAATTTGCACAAAATTATATATTTCCCTTAAGGTAGCTTGTTTCTTATGAGCGGGGAAATATTTAGAAGAGAAGTAATAAATCATATCCTGGGGCCTACGCACACAACTAGGATCAAGAGAATTAAACCATGTTTTAGCATCACCCTTTAATGAGAACGGAAATAACTCAAGGATAAAGTAATAGGGAGTTTTCTCATCATTAGTGAACAGGGTGGCTATATCATTCAATTTAGTAAGATGTGCCACAACAGTTTCAGATTCATAGCCATAAAAAGGATCAGATTCAACCAAAGTAATTAACTCAAGATCGCCAGAGAAATCATAATCCTTATCAGTAATAAAGATAGGTCATATTTCATTCTAGCATTTAAGGATTTTTCTTTAAGCTTAGCTAATAATTTCTTAAGATCAGATCTATCATTGCAAGATAAGATGTCTCTAGCAATTTCTTCATCCATAACATAACCCTCAGGGACAACAGGTAATTTATATCTAGGGGAGAATCTTCATCATCACTTTCATCAATATTATCAGTTTTAATAATTTCATTCTCTCTAACCCTAGCAAGTTGTTCATCAAGAAATTCACCTAGTGGCATAGTATTATCAAGCATAGAAGTAGTTTCATCATACGTATCATGCAAACCAGAAGTGGCATCATCAATAACATGTGACATATCGGAATGAATAACAGGTGTAGGTGTCGCAAGTTTACTCAAAACAGAAGGTGAATCAAGTGCAGAGCTAGATGGTAGTTCCTTACCTTCCCTCATAGTTGAGGGATAAATCTTGGTTCTCATATCTTTCAAGTTCTTCATAGTGACCAACAGATATAAATCCCAAGTGACTTAAAGAATAGAGCTATGCTCCCCGGCAACAACACCAAAAAATAGTCTTGATAACCCACAAGTATAGGGGATCACAACAGTTTTCAACGGTAGAGTATTCAACCCAAATTTATTGATTCGACACAAGGGGAGCCAAAGAATATTCTCAAGTATTAGCAGTTGAGTTGTCAATTCAACGACACCTGGAAACATAATATCTCCATCAAAGTATTTAATAGCAAAGTAATATGAGAATAGTGGTAACGGTAATAGTTTTGGTTTTATAGTGATTGTAACAGTAGCAACAGAAAAGTAAATAAGCGAAGAACAATATATGAAAAGCTCATAGGCAATGGATCAGTGATGGATAATTATGTCGGATGCGATTCATCATGCAATAGTTATAACATAGGGTGACACGAAACTAGCTCCAGTTCATCAATGTAATGTAGGCATGTATTCCGAATATAGTCATACGTGCTTATGGAAAAGAACTTGCATGACATCTTTTGTCCTACCCTCCTGTGGCAGCAGGGTCCTATTGGAAACTAAGGGATATTAAGGCCTCCTTTTAATAGAGTATCGGACCAAAGCATCAACACATAGTGAATACATGAACTCCTCAAACTATGGTCATCACCGGTAAGTATCCCGATTATTGTCACTTCGGGGTTAACGGATCATAACACATAATAGGTGACTATAGACTTGCAAGATAGGATCAAGAAATCACATATATTCATGAAAACATAATAGGTCCAGATCTGAAATCATGGCACTCGGGCCCTAGTGACAAGCATTAAGCAAAGGAAAGTCATAGCAACATCAATCTCAGGACATAGTGGATACTAGGGATCAAACCCTACCAAAACTAACTCGATTACATGATAAATCTCATCCAACCCATCACCGTCCAGCAAGCCTACGATGGAATTAGTCACGCACGGCGGTGAGCATCATGAAATTGGTGATGGAGGAAGGTTGATGATGACAATGGCGATGGAGTCCCCTCTCCGAAGCCCCGAACGAACTCCAGATCAGCCCTCACGAGAGAGATTAGGGCTTGGCGGCAGCTCTGTATCATAAAACGGAATGAATCCTTCTCCCTTATTTTTTCTCCTCGTGGACAGGATGTGGGCCCCCTAGCCTTGATTCTTTCGCTAGTATTTTTTATATATTCAAAAAATAATCTCCGTTGATTTTCAGGTCATTCTAAGAACTTTAATTTCTGCACAAAAATAACACCATGGCAATTCTGCTGAAAACAGCATCAGTCCGGGTTAGTTCTATTCAAATCATGCAAGTTAGAGTCCCAAACAAGGGCAAAAGTATTTGGAAAAGTAGATACGATGGAGACGTATCATAGCGTTCTTATAGAAACCGCGATACCACTAAGTTTATTGTAGCAGCGCGTTTACGTAGAAAGGCGCTACTCCTAACGGAAAGAAAATAAATCAAAAACAAATAGAAAAGTAAATGAAAATGAAAGAGATAGAAAAAGGAGAAAGGAAAAAAAATGTAACGAAAAATAAATGAGAAAGGAAAAAAAGGGAGAAAGGCTTAGCAGTAGCGCGTTTTCCATAATGCGTTACCGCTATGTTTCACTTAACCGGCGGTTTTCCCTCCCCCCGGCCACCACTTCTCCCCCCAAATCCCTCGCCCCACTTCGCCGTCGTGTCCCCAATTTTCCGTCGCCCCACTTCTCCATTGTGGCACCCCGGCTCAGAGCAACCGGTTTACCTTGCATTGCCAGCCCAGAGATCAAGTCTTCTGGCAACACACAACAACATGGTACATAAACAACCGCTTTATTTATGCTAGCGGATTACACGGGTCTGATATTACATCAAGATAAGAGGCCAAGCGGCACACACGGTGCGGTTGAACAGTATGTACATTATTTAATGAACATAAAGGGGCCTCGATTACATGAACTACGCAACAACGGAAGAAAGACGAAGTGGAACTCCATAGCACAGGGACACCGATGTGGACACGGCCTAGACACGGGAAGCTCTTCGATGCGAAACGACTTGCCTGAAAACTGGCATGACGCACCAGGTCAGTACATTGAATGTACAAACAATATCATGACAATTAATCAGGTTAATGCAATGCAAGTAATGTTACTAATGCGGTGAAACCAACATGTGCACCAAGTCCCACGGACTCGCTTACCAGACGGGTTACCTCGTAACCAAATGGTGATCATACTCGGATCACAACTGAAACCAATCACTCATGATCTCCAGAATCATCAGTTCCATCAACAGTTATTTAGTGTGCAAGATTAATTATAAAAGTTGATCCATGGTGTAACTTACTCCTAAGTTGTGCCCATAATCGAGGATGCGGCTATCGATAGATTTAATACACTCTGCAGAGGTAGCGCACTTCACCCACACCACGGAATCCACGGCCTCGCCCTCCCATTTGGGTGGACCAACGGCATTCGGACGAAACCCTCCCCTTGTCATGACACTCTCCCAGCCACTCCGACAAACTCCCTCTCAGGGCTATGTCCTGGGTGGCCCCGAGTCTACCAAAGACACCAACAGCCACTGTCGTGGAAAAACGGTCACAAATGGGGACAAGGTACCATAAAAACAAACGGGCACACAAGGTTATGTCTGCTTACCGGGCCAGGGTATGCACGCCCATAACCTTCCCTCGTTGGAGGCACCGGCGAGAGGCACAAGAAAAGACTGAATCAAGACCTCCCACAAGGTAAATGTGGTCGCACTGAGAAAACCTGATTCAATGGCACCATGACTTGATCAATGTCATATTCAAGTGGACTTATTAACAGGTTTAACTTGAATAAAAATTTAAACTACTCATACCATGCCATGATCATGCAACTAATCAACATGCAAAGCATACAACTCCCATGTACGAATCAAACTTATCAACATAACTTGGTTGCACTACTCATGATTAAACTTTACTGGTTCTCCCTCAACTTTTATTATCATGCAATATTTTACTAACTCATAATTTATATGAAGATATCACTTAACAAAAGAACTATCATTATTTATCATAGCAATAGAACTAAGGCAAAATTTTATTCTACTAGACCAAACTAGTCCATGCATTCAACTAGTAACTTAAACAAGCATTTCAAGCATGACAAAGTAACTAGCAAGCAACCATATTTATTTAACAAATTTTTAAATGCATATAAGAACTCATATTTAAGTAGAAACAATCATAGATATTGAAATGACACCATACAAATGTTGGTGTGGCTTGCCTTAGTGCAGAGGAGGGTCACGCTCCTCCTGGTTATCTTCAAGGCAAGTTCCTCCTTCTGAAAATACTTAAAAACCACAAAATAAAATATCAAAAACCATTCTGAAAATCACCAGAAATTTTAGATAGCAAGGAAAATTCCACATTTTGGTGTGCTGCTAGAGCTTTCTGAAACAAACACAATGCAAAAAGAATCAACTCATTTGGACTTATGGGCTAGGAGTCATCACTGGTCAAAGTTGTGGTCAAATATTTGAATTATTTTGAATAAATAAGAAAACCTTGGGGGTGACGTCGATGGCGTAAAGTCAGGATACGCCTCCACTCGTACCGCTTCAGGTGCAAGTGGTGAGGCTGACACCGGGCCCCACCGGTCACGAGAGAGAGGGGGAGAGAGGAAACAGAGCGCGGCGGTGCTCCGTCGGATCTTACCCCGGCGACGAGTGGGTTTTGGGGAAATCCAGAGGGATAGAAGTGGAGAGGGGGTCGTGGCGCACCTGCCCATACCCGTGGTTTGCCGGGGGATAGCCGGACTTGCTCGCAATCAAGCTCGCAAGCGGCGGTGGCGGACGGGTCTTGCCGGAGATGAAGAAGGCGACAACGAGGGGCGACTCCAGGGGATCAGCTGCGTCCAAGCGACACCAGAGGACCCCCAACGACTCGCCTGTGAGGTTGAGAGGGCTAGAGGGGCTCTGGAGTGGGGTGGTTGGACTGCGGGGATCGCCGACGATCTCTGGTCGTGGTCGACGGCCATAGACCTGCACGACCGGGCTACGGCTCCTCTACGCGGTCGTGGTGGTTGCGTGGTGCGGTGAGAGGCTTTGAAGCGGAGGGAATGGCTCTATATATAGCCGGAGCAAGAGGGGGGGTACGTGGCGCCACCGAAGTTATCTGGAGACCGGCAAACGGCGACGAAAGGCACCAGAGGGAGGGGGCAAGGGCTCAGTGTGTAGGCGGGAGCTGTCCACGCTCGTAGACGAGCACAGGAGGCAGGGGAGAAGAAGACAAGGGCACGAGCGCACTGTGGCTTTTGGCCACGATGTGCTCGTGCTCGCTGCGGCATCTCCGGCGTCGGCGAGCGCCAGGGAGGGGTCAAAGGTGATGAGTCGAGGCTGGTGGCGCGGCGCGGCTGTCGTCGGCGAGCGCTGGCTCAAGCACGTGCTGAACAGAGGTGTTGGCGCTACTCAGAGTGCATCGAGCACATGCCAGACCCCGTGTCCACACGCGGTCACCACCCTGGCATGGTCAAAATGACGCCCACGATCGGCAAAACCTTGTCTGGGCTAAAGTCCATGCAGTGATAGGTCTAGGGAAGCTGAGGATTCAATGCCAGGCCGACCAGATGTGACTCAACCATCTGGGCAAGTTTCTGGACAGAATCTTGGCTGCTACGTTCAGATAGCTTCTAGATGGCCATTAGGGCTGATCTCCTGGGGTTAAGGGTTACTTAGGAGGGTGAAGAGGCTCAAGAAAAATCAGGGCCAAAGGATCAAGGAAAAATGCACTTGCTGTTCAATGTGAAACTTTGGACCAGAAGAGAAATTATTTTCCGTAGCAAAAATACTACAAAAAGTCATGCAATATTTTTGCTTGGGAAGGTGGGCCATGGTTCAAATAATATTCAGGAATTATTTTAGATTTTTAGGACAATAAAAATGGGGGTTGCTTTGGAGCACTAGTTTCTGAAATGAGTTTCAGAGGAGAAAATGAATATTTTCCTTTTATAAACAAATATTCATTTGATTATTTTGAGGATTTTTCAGAGAACTAAGGTTTAAGGAGAAGTAGATAGGTCACTTGGGTGAAAGTCAAGGGCATGCCCAAGTGACAAGTCCATTTGAATTGATTCCAAAAACTCAAATCCAAGGCAAAGGTAAAACCATGTCCGGAAAAGAGAGAAGGCAAAATCAAGGCTGTCACAAACCTCTCCCACTTAGGATGAATCTCGTCCTCGAGATGCAGTTGCTTGGGAAAACCATCCTGGGTAGGCAGCTGTAACGCCCACGATGCGGCTATATCTCCTACTTGTCGAAGCACGACTTAGAGGCATAACCGCATTGAAAGCAATGTTGCAAGTAAGGTAATCTTCACAACAACCCATCTAAATATATAAAAGGGGAAATGATACATAGTTGGCTTACACTTGCCACTTCACACAAGTACATGAATAACATTACAATCATCCAATACACTCATGGTCCGACTATGGTACCAAAATAAAGATCAACCCCACATGCGACACGGACCCCGATCGCCCCAACTGGGCACCACTACTGATCATCTGGGAAAGACACATAGTAACGACGAGAGTCTTCATCGAACTCCCACTTGAGCTCAAGCGCATCGTCTGGAATGGTATCATCGGTCCCTGCATCTGGTTTTGGAAGTAATCTGTGAGTCACGGGGACTCAGCAATCTCGCACCCTCGCGATCAAGACTATTTAAGCTTATAGGTAAAGGTAAGATAATATGTGGAGCTGCAGCAAGCGACTAGCATATATGGTGGCTATCCTATTCGCAAAAGATAGCGAGAAGAGAAGGCAAAACACGAACGAAGAACTATGATCAAGAAGTGATCCTAGAACAACCTACGTCAAACATTACTCCAACAACATGTTCACTTCCCGGACTCCGCCGAGAAGAGACCATCACGGTTACACACGCGGTTGATTCATTTTAATTAAGTTAAGTTTCATGTTATCTACAACCGGACATTAACAAATTCCCATCTGCCCATAACCGCGGGCACGGCTTTCGAAAGTTCAAATCCCTGCAGGGGAGTCCCAACTTAGCCCATCACAAGCTCTCACGGTCAACGAAGGATATTCCTTGTAGTGGGAAGACCCGATCAGGCTCGGAATCCCGGTTACAAGACATCCTCGACAATGGTAAAACAAGTCCAGCAACACCGCCCGAATGTGCCGACAAATCCCGATAGGAGCTGCACATATCTCGTTCTCAGGGCACACTCATATGAGCCAGACGTCGGGTAGGCCAGCCCAGAGTTGCCACTGGTAGCCCCGGACATCGCTCAGTTGGACCAACACTTAGAGAAGCACTGGCCCCGGGGGGGGGTTAAAATAAAGATGACCCTTGAGTCCGCGAAACCCAAGGGAAAAAGGCTAGGTGGCGAATGGTAAAACCAATGTTGGGCATTGCTGGAAGAGTTTTATTCAAGGCGAACTGTCAAGCGGTTCCCATTATAACCCAACCACGTAAGGAACACAAAATCCAGGAATATAACACCGATATGACGGAAACTAGGGCGGCAAGAGTGGAACAAAACACTAGGCAAAAGGCCGAGCCTTCCACCCTTTACCAAGTATATAGATGCATTACGATAACAAGATAATAAAGTGATATCCCCAGCAATAGAACATGTTCCAACAAGGAACGATCTCCAATCTTCACCTACAACTAGCAATGCTATAAGGGGGGCTGAGCAAAGCGGTAACATAGCCAATCAACGGTTTGCTAGGACATGGTGGGTTAGAGTTTCGACATGGCAATTTGGGAGGCATGATAAGCAAGTGGTAGGTATCGTAGCATAGGCATAGCAAAAGAGCGAGCATCTAGCAAACATAGATACAAGTGATTTCGAGGGTATGATCATCTTGCCTGCAAAGTTGTCAGAGTTGACTTGATCCTCGTAAGCAAACTCAACGGGCTCCTCATTTGCGAACTCGTCTTCTGGCTCTACCCAAACAAGACAACCAAGCAAAAGGAACACAATCAACCACGTGCAATGCTCAAACAACATGATGCAAACATGGTATGCTATGCGGGATGCGATATGTGATGCATATGCAAGATTTGACAAGGAATGATTGAACCTGGCCCCAACATGGAAATGCAAGAGTGCCACTGGAAAGGTGAGGTGATTTTGGTTGAAATCGATATAAAGATCACCGGAATCGGATGCACGGATTGGAAATGGCAAGCAAAACAAATATGGCACCGGTCTGCGATATTCAACAAGTAGCCATCTAAATGCATCAAGATAAATATGCTACAACACTCAAACACGACAAAAAAATACATGGCAGGGATCCACTCATAATGCTTTACAAAAGATCAACACTGAGCTACGGCTAATTCATCCATTAACAGGTTCAAACAAGCATGGCAAAAATGCAAACGCTAATAGGTTTCAGAATTAGTGAAATTAAAATTTATCATCAGGAAGCACACTTTAGAGCATGAAAACTACATGCTACAGGAACTTAACACGGCAAAGAAGGGTATGTCAGAAGCTACTCAAAGCACTTAACCAAAGTCCCTTAGTGACCTTGGTCCAAAAGGGATCAGAAAATACAATTGCAAGCATGTGAACATGGTAAAAACATAAACAGATCTCAGACTTAGTGAAAAACTGGAGCATGCAAATCAGTTAACGAGTAGGCATGTTTACGAGCTCGATGCACTCACTACAGAGCATGGAATGACAAATTAAGAATACACCCATTAGGAATACATGGCATAGAAGCTAGACATGGCAAGAACAACATCATAGCATGCACGGATCAAAAGCAACATCCTCGGCAAAATCGCCAATAAGTCAACAATCTGCCAGGATTCACGATATAGCAAAAGTAGAGCTTGATTGACTCAAGCTAGGGTGCTCCATAAATGCAAACAAAGACATGGATGGATAGAGCACCACAATTTTAACGAAACATCCTTACTGATCATCCTCAAAAGAGGCACAGATCAGTAGGAAACAACATGAACATATGGCATACCGACAAAATCAGGACAAGGACTTAGTGAAATTCTAAGTCCCTGAAATCAGCATTACCGAATACGCTACTTTGCAAGATTGTGCTAGTCACCACACATATCACAAAAATACATGGTAAGCACCTCTGTAAAGATGGCATGGCATATAAAAAAACTCATGTAGAGCTCAGGAGCATATCATGCACACATTAAACATGGCAAAAATGACAAATATCTATTTGATGAAACAGATCTGCCAAGATTATCACATAGCCCTCTTCCAACAGCATTTCGGGCATCAAGATGAGCTCAAATGAAAATGATGCAGTGAGATGAAATGATGTACTCGTCGAGACGAACATTTTGACATGCTACACGCACAAATCGGAGCTACGATAAGAGAGTTACCACATGCGGAAAAATGCAAAATAGCTAGGGTTTTCAGGGAAAAAGTCAACCGAGAGTTTTCTAGATCTGGATCTGGCCGATCCACTGTAGCGATGAATGCGGCTCGAGGTTCACCGGAAAACACGGACGCTGTCGGAGAAGAAGTCGAGGTTCACCGGAGTCGAGGGAGGCCGGAGCTGTACTTGACGCGGACGTCGAGGGGCGGCGAGGCGTCCTGCAGCGTCGACGGCGTCCCGCGGTGGTTGAGGTGGCGGCGGAGGCGGCCGGCGGCGAGGTGGAACAAGGAGGCGGCAGGGCGGAGCGACGCCGGCGGATGGAGGCACGGCGGCCGGAGCGCGCCGGGCAGAGGGAAGAAGCAGGCGCGGGCGCGGTGGGCGGCTCGGCCCGGGAGGCGCGCGGGAGGGCCGGCGGTGGGCCTGGCGGGCCCGCGTCGGTGGGGAGGTGGCGAAGCGGTCCCCCGGGACAGGTGGCGCTTCAGGAGTGGACGGCGGTGAGGGCGGACATGTTCGGCCGACCGGATCTCGTCCGGCAGCACGAGGAGGGGATTTTTAGGGTTTCGTGGGAAAAGATCCGGGATTGGGAATGGGGGTCTATTTATAGACGTAGAGGGAGCTAGGAAGCTCCAAATGGAGTGCAATTTTCGGCCACGCGATCGTGATTGAACGCTCTAGATGATGGAGAGGGTTTAGGTGGGTTTTGGGCCAGTTTGGAGAGGTGTTGGGCTGCAACACACACGAGGCCTTCTCGGTCCCTCGGTTAACCATTGGAGTATCAAACGAAGTCCAAATGGCATGAAACTTGACAGGTGGTCTACCGGTAGTAAACCAAGGCCGCATGACAAGTCTCAGTCCAATCTGGAAATGTTTAACCCCCACACATGAAAAGAGGTAGAAAGGTCCACCGGAGGAGATAGGAGCGCCGGAATGCAAAACGGTCAACGGGGAAAATGCTCGGATGCATGAGACGAACACATATGCAAATGCAATGCACATGATGACATGATATGAGATGCATGAAAAAGGCAAAGACACACGAAGACAAAAACCCGAACCCAAGGAAAATAAAATAACTTAGGCCGGAAACGGCAAGAGTTGGAGTACAGATAAGGTAAATTACATCCGGGGTGTTACAACACTCCACCACTACGAAAGGATCTCGTCCTGAGATCTAGGACTAGAAAAATGCCGGGTACTCAGAACGGAGGTGATCCTCGCGTTCCCAGGTGGCTTCACAGTCGGAATGGTGTGACCACTTGACTTTGAGGAATTTGATTGACTTATTGCGAGTCTTGCGCTCAGTTTCTTCAAGAATAGCAACTGGGTGCTCATGATAAGAAAGGCCTTCTTGGAGATCAATGTCTTCGAAGTTGACGGTGCGGTTAGGGGTCTTGAAGCACTTGCGGAGCTGAGAGACATGGAACACATCGTGCACGTTTGCAAAGTTTGAAGGAAGCTCGAGTTGATAGGCGAGATCGCCTCTCTTGCTGACGATCTTGAAAGGACCCACGTATCTAGGGGCAAGCTTCCCTTTGATACCAAAGCGACGAGTACCTTTCATTGGAGAGACGCGAAGGTAAACATGGTCTCCGATCTCGAAAGCCAAATCCCGATGCTTACTATCATAGTAGCTCTTCTGGCGTGATTGCGCTGCTTTGAGGTTATCACGAATGACTTTGCACATTTCCTCTACCTCTGTGATCAAGTCATTTCCAAGAAGTTGACGTTCACCGGTCTATGACCAGTTAAGAGGAGTACAACACTTCCTGCCATAGAGAATTTCAAATGGGCCTTGCCCGAACTCGATTGAAAGCTGTTGTTGTAGGAGAACTCGGCATATGGAAGACAATCTTCCCACTTCATACCGAAGGAGATAACGCAAGCCCTGAGCATATCTTCGAGAATCTGATTGACACGCTCGACTTGACCGCTAGTTTGAGGATGAAAAGCTGTGCTGAAACGGATGTTGGTGCCCATGTCCTTTTGAAAAGAATCCCAAAACTTGGAGGTAAAGATGCTACCACGGTCTGAAGAGATCAACTGTGGAATGCCGTGCAGAGAGACAATCCGAGAGGTATACAGCTCCGCCAGTTGAGCTGTAGTGATAGACTCTTTGATAGGCAGGAAATGAGCCACTTTAGTGAGTTTGTCGATGACAACGAATATAGCATCATTGCCACGCTTGGATTTTGGAAATCCCGTCACGAAGTCCATCTCAATGTGGTCAAACTTCCATTCTGGAATGGAAAGAGGTTGGAGGAGACCAGCTGGTCATTGGTGTTCTGCCTTCACTCTTCTGCAGACATCACATTCATTCACGAACTGAGCAATCTCGCGCTTCATTCGAGTCCACCAATAAGCCTGCTTGAGGTCCTGATACATTTTCGTACTCCCAGGGTGGATAGAGAGGAGAGAATTGTGAGCCTCGTTCATAATGACTTTACGAAGGTCACCTTTAGGCACAACAATGCGATCCTCGAAGAAGAGAGTATCCTTGTCATCAAGGCGATAGCACTTGTACTTGGGTTGACTCTTGGCAATCCCAATCTTCACCTTCTTCACCATAGCATCAAGAAGTTGAGCCTCGCGAATCTGATCTTCCAAAGTAGGAGAGACTTGAAGGTTGGCGAGGAAACCTTGAGGAACAACTTGCAGATTGAGTTTGCGGAAAGCTTCACAAAGCTCGGGTTGATAAGGCTTGAGAATAAGACTGTTGCAGTAAGCCTTCCTGCTCAATGCGTCAGCAATTACATTGGCCTTGCCTGGAGTATATTCGATGCTCGGATTATAATCTTGAATCATTTCGACCCAACGAGTCTGCCTGAGGTTTAGATTAGGCTGAGTGAAGATGTACTTGAGACTCTTGTGGTCAGTGAAGATGTCCACTTTTCTTCCCAATAAGAGATGTCTCCAAGTCAAAAGAGCATGCACAACTGCCGCCAACTCGAGGTCATGAGTGGGGTAGTTCTCGTTGGGATTCAACTGGCGAGAGGTATAAGCCACAACTTTCTTCTCTTGCATCAACACTGCACCAAGACCTTGAAGAGAGGCATCGCAAAAGACCTCGAACAGTTTGGATTCATCAGGAGGAGTCAGAACTGGAGCAGTGACTAATTTCTCTTTCAAGGTGTTGAAAGCGATGTCACATTCAGGAGACCAAACATACTTGACATGCTTCTGGAGAAGGTTTGAAAGAGGCTTCGCGATCTTTGAGAAGTTCTCAACGAACCTTTGACAGTAGCTTGCGAGACCAAGGAAGCTGCGGAGTTGCTTCACGTTCTGAGGTGGTTCCCAATTCACAATTGCAGACACCTTCTCAGGATTCACCGCTATGCCCTTGGCAGAGATGATATGTCCAAGATAAAGAACCTCATCGAGCCAAAACTCGCACTTTGAAAACTTGGCGTAGAACTGATGTTCTCTGAGCTTATCGAGCACCAAACGCAAGTGCTTGGCATGATCTTCCTTGTTCCTCGAAAAGACCAGAATGTCATCAAGGTAGACCAAGACGAAGTCATTTGTGTAGGCGTTGAAGATGAAGTTCATCATGCGAGAGAAAGTCGGAGGAGCGTTGACGAGGCCAAAAGACATGACAGTGTATTCATATGAACCATAGCTTGTTCTGAACACCGTCTTGGGAATATCTTGCTCACGAATTCGAATCTGGTGATAGCCCATACGGTGATCAAGCTTGGAGAATACTTGAGCACCTTTGAGTTGTTCAAACAGCTCGTTGATGTTGGGAAGTGGGCACTTGTTCTTTATAGTCTTCTTGTTCAATGGACGGTAGTCAATAGAAAGTCGGTCCGTTCCATCCTTCTTCTTCATAAAAAGAACTCCACAACCCCTCGGAGAAGAACTAGGTCTGATGAGACCCATTCTCTCTTGAATATCGAGTTGCTTCTTCAGCTCCTTCAACTCTTCAGGTCCAAGCTTGTAATGACGTTTGCAAACAGGTTCCATGCCAGGCTCAAGATCGATGACGAATTCAACTGGCCAATGCGGAGGCATTCCTGGAAGCTCTTCTGGAAAGACGTCTTGATATTCGCAAACGACTGGAATTTGAGAGATAGCATCCAGTTCACCCTTCTCATTAAGAGAAAACAGATGAATGGTATCATCCCTTGCGGCAAAGATAATTACATCCTCAAACGAATGAGTCAATTGAATCTGCCTGGCAGCACAATCAAGCTGAGCCTTGTGCTTAGAAAGCCAATCCATTCCAAGAATAAGATCAATATCTGAGTTACCAAGGACCACTGGAGAGGATAGAAACTTGTAGCCGCCCAATGTGATAGTAACTTCTGGGGCCATAGCGCTTGCATTCATGAATTTACCCAGAGAAACAACGGATAACTGCCTAGGCAATTCTTGTAAAGGCAACTCATGCTTAGAAACAAATGGTCTCGAGATGAAACAATGCGATGCACCAGTGTCAAAAAGAACTTTTGCAAGAATATCGTTAACAGGAAGGTTACCCATGATGACATCTGACGAGTCCTCTGCCTGAGCTGCATTCATCAAGTTGACCTTTGCAGACTTGGCGTTATGCTTGACCACAGCTATACTTGCCGATCTCACTGGAGGAGGAGGAGGGAGACGCCTCTGATTGAAGCATTTGTTGGCATAGTGACCCTTCTGTTGGCACTTGTTGCACGTGACCTCCGAGAGCAGACGGTGATACGGAGCACTTGATCTTGGAGCTTGAGACGAAGTCTTGCTCTGAAAGCCAGGGTAGGGGGGGTGGGAAGATCCACTGCCACCTTTGCTCTTCTGCTGATAAGGCTGACGGAACGGAGGAGGAGGAAGCCAATACTTCTGCTGCTTAGCCACTTGAGTTGAGGAAGAAGGAGTAGCATCTCTGAATCGCTTCTTGGAAGCATCGCACTTCAGTTGAGCAGTCTCTTGCTTCATTGCCATGTTGTAAAACTCATCGTACCTCTTGGGCTCAAAGAGAACGAAAGCTAGCTGGATTTCTTCTCTGAGACCACCCCTGAACTGGTATATCATGCTCTTCTCATCAGGGACCTCCTGCTTAGCAAAACAGGCGAGCTTCTGAAACATCTTGTTGTACTCGTAAACAGACATAGAGCCTTGCTTCAGCTTGCGGAATTCCTCACGCTTGCTTTCAACCACGCTCTAAGGAATATGATGAGCTTTGAAGTCTTGACAGAATTCATCCCAGGTAATCACACAGCCTCCTCTGGAATCTTCGTACTGCTGAAACCATTCTGCAGCTTGGTCTTTGAGTTGGAAGGAAGCGAACTTGACAAAGTCCTCAGGCCTGACGTTACTGCACTCGAAATGCTTGCATATGTCCATGAGCCAATCATCAGCGTCTGTTGCCTCAACACAATTGCTGAAGGTCTTTGCCTGGTTATCAAGGAACTGGTTGAGTGTAGCAAAGTGATTCTGATTGTTGCCTTGACCCTGGGTTCCCTTGATTGCGCTCTTGAAGAAGTTGCATGATCAGCTGCGTGTTTGCATTGGTAGCGGCCATCACAGCTTGCCATGCCTCCGGAGGTGGAGGTGGTGGTGGCGGATCAGGATTTGGAGTCGTGCGTGTTGGAGGAGCCATCCTGAAGAGGTTGACATCCATTAGCACATTGACAGACAAATATTGAAGCTGAATCCAACGGGTTGAAATTGCAACATATAGTCTTCACATCCGAACAAAATGAACGAATGCATTCCAATTGAAATGGTCACATATCCATAAATTGAGAAGCCACTTAGAATTGAGGTGGAAGAAAAACAACAACAAGGTACGGAACAAGAACGAATACTCGGTAAGGATCGCCCAATCTCAAACCAAATATCCGTGGAAGAAGAACTAGAGCTACAAGAATTCCCACCTATGAAACTCCCGAACCTTTACAGATATGCAATCGGGTGTTGGGGATACAGGGGAAGCATAATATCTCACCCAAATCTAGCAAATCCTACATCCAGCTGTATCCATCATTCAACACATAACCGAGAAAAACTTCGGAAATCATCTACCTCAACCTTCGAAAAGCATCCGTTATACAAGTTATGGCAATACTCCCGAACTCCCGCCCCAGTACTGGGTGGCGTCGAGGTTATCTCACCAACAACCACATAAAAGAGTTTTTGGATGTCGGCGAAACTCAGGTATTCCAGAATCTCAATGATAAAATTGTGACGACAACACCTCGGAGCTTAACTCGCCGGGACACTGCCACAACCCCTAAATGATAGGAGGCACCAAGAACAATGTTCTCGTCACAAATCGATCGGAACGATTCCAAGATACCCGCGTGAGCCTAAAAAAATTTAGTGAAATTTGAGAAGAGAAGAGTCAAAACTCTACGTCAGGATGCCTTACTAGAGCGATGAGGGGACTGGGGAGTAAAAAGAATTCCTAAACTATCCGATATATATAATCCTAACTGACTCAAAACATTTTTTTTCTAGACTCAACAACGCCAACGATTCGATCAAGCAGGGGGGCTCCTAAAGTCGGGGAAGGCTCTGATTACCAACTTGTAACGCCCTCGATGCGGCTATATCTCCTACGTGTCGAAGCACGACTTAGAGGCATAACCGCATTGAAAGCAATGTTGCAAGTAAGGTAAGCTTCACAACAACCCATGTAAATATATAAAAGGGGAAAGGATACATAGTTGGCTTACACTCGCCACTTCACACAAATACATGAATAACATTACAATCATCCAATACACTCATGGTCCGACTATGGTACCAAAATAAATATCAACCCCACATGCGACACGGACCCCGATCGCCCCAACTGGGCACCACTACTGATCATCTGGGAAAGACACATAGTAACAACGAGAGTCTTCATCGAACTCCCACTTGAGCTCAAGCACATCGTCTGGAATGGTATCATCGGTCCCTGCATATGGTTTTGGAAGAAATCCGTGAGTCACGGGGACTCAGCAATCTCGCACCCTCGCGATCAAGACTATTTAAGCTTATAGGTAAAGGTAAGGTAATATGTGGAGCTGCAGCAAGCGACTAGCATATATGGTGGCTATCCTGTTCGCAAAAGAGAGCGAGAAGAGAAGGCAAAGCACGAACGAAGAACTATGATCAAGAAGTGATCCTAGAACAACCTACGTCAAACATTACTCCAACACCGTGTTCACGTCCCAGACTCCACCGAGAAGAGACCATCACGGTTACACACGCGGTTGATTCATTTTAATTAAGTTAAGTTTCATGTTATCTACAACCGGACATTAAAAAATTCTCATCTGCCCATAACCGCGGGCACGGCTTTCAAAAGTTCAAATCCCTGCAGGGGAGTCCCAACTTAGCCCATCACAAGCTCTCACGGTCAACGAAGGATATTCCTTCTAGCGGGAAGACCCGATCAGGCTCGGAATCCCGGTTACAAGACATCCTCGACAATGGTAAAACAAGTCCAGCAACACCGCCCGAATGTGCCGACAAATCCCGATAGGAGCTGCACATATCTCGTTCTCAGGGCACACTCAGATGAGCCAGACGTCGGGTAGGCCAGCCCAGAGTTGCCCTTGGTAGGCCCGGACATCGCTCAGTTGGACGAACACTTAGAGAAGCACTGGCCCAGGGGGGGGGTTAAAATAAAGATGACCCTTGAGTCCGCGAAACCCAAGGGAAAAGGCTAGGTGGCGAATGGTAAAACCAATGTTGGGCATTGTTGGAAGAGTTTTATTCAAGGCGAACTGTCAAGCGGTTCCCATTATAACCCAACCGCATAAGGAACGCAAAATCCGGGAACATAACACCGATATGACGGAAACTAGGGCGGCAAGAGTGGAACAAAACACTAGGCAAAAGGCCGAGCCTTCCACCCTTTACCAATTATATAGATGCATTACGATAACAAGATAATAAAGTGATATCCCCAACAATAAAACATGTTCCAACAAGGAACGATCTCCAATCTTCACCTGCAACTAGCAACGCTATAAGAGCGGCTGAGCAAAGCGGTAACATAGCCAATCAACGGTTTGCTAGGACATGGTGGGTTAGAGG
The DNA here is from genome assembly GCF_003073215.2 of Triticum urartu. Lineage (NCBI taxonomy): Eukaryota > Viridiplantae > Streptophyta > Magnoliopsida > Poales > Poaceae > Triticum > Triticum urartu. The sequence goes on along the minus strand of NC_053028.1, from coordinate 172,259,591 downwards.
TTCGACATGCCAATTTGGGAGGCATGATAATCAAGTGGTAGGTATCATAGCATAGGCATAGCAAAAGAGCGAGCATATAGCAAGCAAAGATAGAAGTGATTTCGAGGGTATGATCATCTTGCCTGCAAAGTTGTCAGAGTTGACTTGATCTTCATAAGCAAACTCAACGGGCTCCTCGTTTGCGAACTTCTCTCCCGGCTCTTCCCAAACAAGACAACCAAGCAAAAGGAACACAATCAACCACGTGCAATGCTCAAACAACATGATGCAAACATGGTATGCTATGCGGGATGCGATATGTGATGCATATGCAAGATTTTACAAGAAATGATTGAACCTGGCCTCAACTTGGAAATCCAAGAGTGCCACTAGAAAGTTGAGGTGATTTCGATTGAAATCGATATGAAGATCACCGGAATCGGATGCACGGATTGGAAATGGCAAGCAAAACAAATATGGCACCGGTCTGTGATATTCAGCAAGTAGCCATCTAAATGCATCAAGATAAATATGCTACAGCAATCAAACATGACAACAAAATATATGGAAGGGATCCACACATAATGCTTGACAAAAGATGAACACTGAGCTACGGCTAATTCATCCATTAACAGGTTCAAACAAGCATGGCAAAAATGCAAACGCTAACAGGTTTCAGACTTAGTGAAATTAACGCAAGTCTAGAATTTATCATCCGGAAGCACACTTTAGAGCATGAAAAGTACATGCTACAGGAACTTAACATGGCAAAGCAAGGCATGGAATGAAGCTACTCAAAGCACTTAACAAAAGTCCCTTGGTGACCTTGAGCCAAAAGGGATCAGAAAATACAATTGCAAGCATGTGAACATGGCAAAAACATAAACATATCTCAGACTTAGTGAAAAACTAGAGCATGCAAATCAGTTAACGAGTAGGCATGTTTACGAGCTCGATGCACTCACTACAGAGCATGGCATGACAAACTAAGCATACACCCATCAAGAATACATGGCATAGAAGCTAGACATGGCAAGAACAACATCATAGCATGCACGGATCAAAAGCAACATTCTCGGCAAAATCGCTAATAAGTCAACAATCTGACAGGATTCACGATATAGCAAAAGTAGAGCTCGATTGACTCAAGCTAGGATGCTCCATAAATGCAAAAGAAGAGAAGGATGGATAGAGCACCACAATATTAACAAAGCATCCTTACTGATCATCCTCAAAAGATGCACGAATCACTAGGAAACAACATGAACATATGGCATACCAACAAAATCAGGACAAGGACTTAGTGAAATTCTAAGTCCCTGAAATCAGCATTACCGAATACGCTACTTTGCAAGCTTGTGCTAGTCACCACACATATCACAAAAATATATGGTAAGCACCTCTGTAAATATGGCATGGCATATAACAAAACTCATGTAGATCTCAGGAGCATATCATGCACACATTAAACATGGCAAAAATGACAAATATCTATTTGATGAAACAAATCTGCCAAGATTATCACATAGCCCTCTTCCAACAGCATTTCTGGCATCAAGATGAGCTCAAATGAAAATGATGCAATGAGATGAAATGATGTACTCGTCGAGAAAAACATTTTGACATGCTACATGCACAAATCGGAGCTACGATGAGAGTGTTACCACATGCGGAAAAATGCAAAATAGCTAGAGTTTTTGGGGAAAAAGTCAACCGAGAGTTTTCTGGATCTGGATCTGGCCGATCCACTGTAGCGATGTGCGCGGCTCGAGGTTCACCAGAAAATGCGGACGATGCCGGAGAAGAAGCCGAGGTTCACCAGAGTCGAGGGAGGCCGGAGTTGTACTTGACGCGGACGTCGAGGGGCGGCGAGGCGGCGTCCTGCAGCGTCGGCGGCGTCCCGCGGTGGTTGAGGTGGCGGCGGAGGCGGCCGGCGGCAAGGTGGAACAAGGCGGCGGCAGGGCGGAGCAATGTCAATGGATGGAGGCGCGGCGGCCGGAGCGGCGTCGGGCGGAGGGAAGAAGCAGGCGCGGGCGTGCTGGGCGGCTCGGCCCGGGAGGCGCGCGGGAGGGCCGGCGGTGGGCCTGGCGGGCCCGCGTCGGTGGGGAGGCGGCGAAGCGGTCCCCCGGGATTGGTGGTGCTTCAGGGGTGGACGGCGGTGAGGGCGGACATGTCCAGCCGACCGGATCTCGTCCGGCGGCGCGAGGAGGGGATTTTTAGGGTTTCGTGGGAAAAGATCCGAGATTGGGAATGGGGGTCTATTTATAGACGTAGAGGGAGCTAGGAAGCTCCAAATGGAGTGCGGTTTTCGGCCACGCGATCGTGATCGAACGCTCTAGATGATGGAGAGGGTTTAGGTGGGTTTTGGGCCAGTTTGGAGAGGTGTTGGGCTGCAACACACACGAGGCCTTCTTGGTCCCTCGGTTAACCGTTGGAGTATCAAACGAAGTCCAAATGGCCCGAGACTTGACAGGCGGTCTACCGGTAGTAAACCAAGGCCGCATGACAAGTCTCGGTCCAATCCGGAAATTTTTAACCCCCACACATGAAAAGAGGTAGAAAGGTCCACCGGAGGAGATAGGAGCGCCGGAATGCAAAACGGACAACGGGGAAAATGCTCGGATGCATGAGACGAACACGTATGCAAATGCAATGCACATGATGAGATGATATGCGATGCATGACAAAGGCAAAGACACATGGATACAATAACCCGAACCCAAGGAAAATAAAATAACTTAGGCCGGAAACGACAAGAGTTGGAGTATAGATAAGGTAAATTACATCCGGGGTGTTATAGCAGTCCTTAAAAATTCCTCTCTTTCCCAGGTTGCCTCTTCCTCGGTGTGATGTTCCCACTGAACCTTGTAAAACCTTAGCACTTTGCTCCGAGTGACTCTTTTTGTCTCATCCAATATTCTGATTGGCCTTTCCTCATACGTCAACTCCTTAGCCAATTCTATCTCTACCATATCAGTCCTTTTCTCCGGTGGTGAGATGCATCTCCTTAGCTGTGAGACATGAAATACATTGTGTACCTCTGACAGTTCGGGTGGCAATTCCAATTGATATGCAACTGTTCCGACTTTGGCCATGACTGGAAACGGACCGATATATCTGGGTGCCAATTTTCCTCAGGTCTGAAACCTCTTAAGTCCTTTCATAGGGGTAATTCAGAGATAGACGTGTTCTCCGGGTTCGAAGCTGATCTGACGGTGTTTGGTGTCATAATAACTCTTCTGTTGAGATTTTGCTAACTGCAGTCTGTCTCGGATTTCCTTGACTTGCTTCTCAGCTTCGATCATCAAATCAGTTTCGAAAATATGACTGTCCCCAGTTTGAGACCAATTCAGCGGAGTGCGGCACTTACGTCCATACAGAGCTTCAAAGGGTGACATCTTTAAGCTGGTCTGGAAATTGGTGTTGTAGGAAAACTCGGCGTATGGACAGTCTTCCCACTTGGACCCTTGGGCCAATGCACATGCCCAGAGCATATCTTCGAGTATTTGGTTTACTCGCTCAATTTGTCCATCTGTCTAGGGATGATAAGTCGTGCTGTATTTCAGAGCAGTTCCCAAGGCTTGATGTAGTCGGGACCAAAATGCTGAAGTGAAGAGAGATCCTCTATCCGAAGTGATAGTCTTTGGTACTCCATGCAGACTGACGATTCAAGACACATACAATTGTGCAAGTAGATCGGCACGGTAGATGGTCCGGATGGGAAGAAAAATTACCACCTTCGTTAAGGTGTCCACTATGAACCATATTGTGTCATTTCCTCAGTGAGTCCTTGGTAAACCGGTGATGAAATCCATGCAGACATTATCCCATTTCCATTGGGATACAGGTAACGGTTGAAGGAGTCCGGCGGGTTTTTGGTGTTCTGCCTTTACCTTGTTGCATATATCACAACAAGCCACAAAGTAAGCGATGTCGTTCTTCATTCCATTCCACCAGAATACCTGACGAAGGTCTTCGTACATTTTAGTGCCACCTGGGTGAATTGAGTATGGTGATTCATGTGCTTCTATCAATATTTTATTCCTCAGGCCTTCTTGGCTGGGTACACAAACCCTTCCTCGGAACCTTAGCGTACCTTGCTGATCTCTAGAAAAATCCCGTGTATGTCCTTCTTGCATATGCTTGGCATATAATTGCAATGATTTGTCATTTCCTTGAGCGCTGCAAATTTCTTCTCCAAGGGTAGGAGCAACTTCCAATATACTGGCAAGATTGGCATCCATGATTACCAAATTAAGCCGGGTAATTTCTCCATAAAGCTCAGGAGGCAAAGATTCCATTAGAGCATTCAGGTTGGCCAGTTTGCGGCTGAGAGCGTCAGCAACCACATTAGCTTTACCCGGGTGATAATTTATACCGAGGTCGTAATCCTTAACCAACTCGAGCCATTTTCGCCGACGAAGGTTCAAATCGGGCTGAGTGAATATATACTTGAGACTCTAGTGGTCGGTAAATATCTGGCACCTGTTTCCAATAAGATAATGTCTCCAAATCTTCAGAGCGTGCACCACCACAGCCAATTCCAAATCATGAGTGGGATAATTTCCCTCGTGTGGCCGTAGTTGTCAGGATGCATAAGCCACAACCTTTCCATCTTGCATAAGTGTGCATCCAAGGCCATTTCTGGAGGCATCACAGTAGACATCAAAACTGCAGTAGATGTCGGGAAGAGTCAATACTGGTGCTGACGTCAGTCTGGTTTTTAGCTCCTTGAAACCCCATTTGCAGTTCTCAGTCCATTCAAACTTCTTATCCTTCTTTAGTAGCTCTGTCATAGGCTTGGAAATCTTGGAGAATCCTTCAATAAAATGGTGATAATATCCGGCTAGTCCAAGGAAACTTCGGATTTCTGAGGCTTTCGTGGGTGCGGACCAATCAAGCACATCTTTTACCTTGCTTGGATCCACGGATATCCCTTTTGCCGAGAGAACATGGCCTAAAAATCCAACTTGCTTGAGCCAAAACTCATATTTGCTGAACTTGGCGTAAAGCTGATGATCGCAGAGCCTATGCAAAACTGCTCGGAGGTGGTCCTTGTGTTCATCTTTGCTTTTTGAGTAAATGAGGATGTCATCGATGAACACCACCACAAATTTGTCCAAGAAGTCCATAAACACCTTATTCATCATATGCATGAAGAAGACTGGGGCATTGGTGAGGCTGAATGACATAACGGTATACTCATAGAGACCATACCGAGTGGTGAACGTGGTCTTGGGAATATCTTCCTTCTTGATTTTGAGTGGATGATATCCGGTCCTCAAATCAATTTTGGAGGATACTTTGGCACCGCTGAGTTGATCAAACAAATCATCAATCCTTGGTAGCGGATACTTATTTTTGATGGTGACGTCATTTAGCTTTCGGTAGTCTACGCACATCCGAAGAGTGCCATCCTTTTTATCCACGAATATCACGGGTGATCCCCACGGTGAAGAGCTTGGGCGGATGTATCCTTTCTGGAGCATCTCATCCAGTTGTTTCTTTAATTCCACCAATTCTAATGAAGGCATCCGATAATATTTCTTGTGTATCGGTGTGGTTACAGGCACAAAGTCAATTGCAAACTCCAGTTGTCTGTCTGGCGGCATTCCTGGTAATTCCTCAGGAAATACATTAGGATACTCATTGACCACGGGAATCAATTCCACCTCTTCAGCCACGGCGGTGAAAACCATATCCTTCTTGGGTATGCTTTTGTGGACATAAAACTTGCGATGCGACCCTCCTGATTTGCCATGGTAACTTCTCTGGTCGCATAGTTGATGCATACTTGGTATTGGGTCAACCAGTTCATTCCCAGAATAATATCCAATTTGTCAGAATCGATGATTATTAGAGAAGTTGGAAACTTGACCCCCTTGATATCAATTTCCAGATTACGGCAGACCAGATTGCTTCTAAGCAAGGATCCCGGGGATTGTATCAGCATATGTTTTCCCAAAATTGAGCAAGGAAATTTGTTTTGGGTAGCAAAACTCCGCGAAATAAAAGAGTGGAAGCCCCAGAGTCAAACAAAATTATGGCAGGTATGTTAATAGGGAACATACCAATGACAACTTCCGGGTCTTCTTGGGCTTCATCGGCGGAGATATGATGGATTGCACTCGGGCCAGGATATGGCTCCAGATAGTTGACTTGCGGACGGAACGAAGCTGTTGGCTTGCCATTCTTGAGGCACTGTCTGGCGTAATGTCCGATTTGCCCACAACTGAAACGGGAATTGTTGCTCTGACAATCTTCACGTACCGGGTTGGTCACGATATTCTTGACTTGAGTTGTGGTCTTGTTGACATTTTGCTGCCAGTTGGGTTTTTACTCAACCCGAGTCTGTTGCCACGTACAAGCCTTCTGCACGGGTTGCATATCCTTCTTAGGCTCAAATTTGTGCTTGTGGTCATTATTAACTGGCATGTTGTTGTGCATGAGCTTGTGTTCCCGTTCTACGATGAGAGCCTTGTTCACCAGAGTTTGGAAGTCTGGAAAATCAAACATGCTGAGAGTGCACCTGAGATGCTGATTTAGTCCTCTAAGAAATCTGTTGACCTTCCATTCTTCGGTGGCCACATCATACAGGGAATAGCAGGCCAAATGGTTGAACTTATTCACTCACTGACTGACATGCTTCCTTGAGTGAGAGAGAGGAATTCGCGCTGCTTGATTTTCATAATTCCAGAGGGAATATGGTACTTGCAGAAATGATCCTTGAATTTAGTCCAAGTAATTTCCTCGTCTGCGGGCCACATGGCCTTAGCATTATCCCACCATATCGCGACAACTCCTTCAAGATAATGCGTTGCGAAAGGAACCTTGTCTCCTTCTTCAGTGCGAGCAATTTCCAGTTTCTTCTCAATAGTCCTCAACCAATCATCAGCGTCCAATGGATCAATAACTTGACTGAAACTAGGAGGTTTGCTTCGCTGAAAATCTGACAACTTGGAGTAATGACCATTCTTATGTCCATTCTGCCCAACCATAACTTGCACAATTTTCAGTAGTTCCATCAGATCGTTGTTCCTTCTTTCTTCAAACATTCGCATGATTTGCTCAGTAGAAGGCGGATGTGGCGGTGGAAGCGGAGGTGGCTGATACGGCTCGGGGGAATGTCCTGCCTGTCTTGCGGAGCGACAAACAGGGACATCCTCACAAGTTTGGTTGCTGCTGCCTCACCGCGGCATTCTATTATTTAGTTTGCCAATGCAAAGCAACCGCGATGAGAAATATCCAAAAATGGGAGGAAAGCCAGTGACAAATCCATAAGAAAACAACAAAAGAAACCAAGGTGAATAAAAAGAGAGTTCCATCATAATTATACATAGACTCAACATAAGGGTTAAACATCATGACAGGGTCACTACCCTCAGACATGAAACTAAGCATCATAACACGTGCGACTACATCCATACATCATACTCATGCCGACGAAGATACTCTAGTGATCTACTGCTCGGATGGTGCTGCTGCGGGCTCCTCTCCTGAGCCGGACCCAGATCCTGAACTGATAGTGGTGACCTCTGGGTTAAGAGAGACACGACAACGCTGCCTTGAGGTCTCTCCCTCAGGGGCAGGGGCAGGATGGGATCTAAGCATAGGAGCTGCAGGAGTAGCGAGAAGGGAAGCCCACGCAGCAGGAGCACTACGAGGGGTTACTGCCAAAGGGGTAGTGGTACTCTAAGTGGTGGCAGAGGTAGGAGAAAGTTATGGAGTGAAACCGACAGTAGGGAGAGGGTTCCTATTACGAGCAGCAGCGAGAGCTATCCGGGCGCGGGTTAGCTCCCGAGCTAACTCGTAGTTTAGGAGATAACTGGTAGTGATATAACGGGAAAGGTGGCTAGTAGGACGATCACACGGCGGATTAATCAAAGGAAAGTAGATACGCCCATTCTCGTGTAGAGATGGGTAGTAAAAGAAACCAGGGTGGGTGTGCATGCGAACCTTGTTGTAGCGCAAGTCTACAAGAGCTTTGATTGCAGCAAACTGGACCGCCTGAGATGGCGTAGAAGTGAGACCACCCTTAGTAGAATGAGTGTAAGCACCTGAAGGGGAACTGTGGTGTAGAGTGACCTCAGCATAATACTCGTACAATGCTCCGGACAGATGCTCCCGATACACCTGATACTCTGTATCAGCACCCTCTCGCCACACGTTCTGAAGCAGGTGCGGTGATGTGTACGGAGCTGGCTCAGGATGGTACAAGATCGGAATTAGAGCCATCTACACTCACAACCATCATACGGTTAGTAATAACAATAGATAACCATGAATGCAATGCAGCAACCAATTTCTATGACTACCGGCAGTCAGACGAAACTATTTACCGTTCCACTAACGCACTAACGGTCTAGCGTGTCCTACAATCAGCGCGGCTCTGATACCAAGCATTGTGGCACCCCGGCTCAGAGCAACTGGTTTACCTTGCATTGCCAGCCCAGAGATCAAGTCTTCTGGCAACACACAACAACATGGTACAGAAACAACTGCTTTATTGATGCTAGCGGATTACACAGGTCTGATATTACATCGAGATAAGAGGCCAAGCGGCACACACGGTGCGGCTGAACAATACGTACATTATTTAATGAACATAAAGGGGCCTCGATTACACGAACTACACGGTAGCGGAAGAACGACGAAGTGGAACTCCATAGCACAGGGACACAGATGTGGACATGGCCTAGACGCGGGAAGCTCTCCTATGCGAAATGACTTGCCTGAAAACTGGCATGACACGCCAGGTCAGTACATTGAATGTACTTGCAAGCTCACAACAAACATAAGCATAATGACAAACAATATCATGACAATTAATCAGGTTAATGCGATGGAAGTAATGTTACTAATGCGGTGAAACCAACATGTGCACCAAGTCACCAGACGGGTTACCTCGTAACCAAACGGTGATCATACCCGGATCACAACTGAAACCAATCACTCATGATCAGCTCATGATCTCCAGAATCATCAGTGCCATCAACAGTTATTTAGTGTGCAATATTAATTATAAAATTTGATCCATGGTGTGACTTACTCCCAAGTTGTGCCCATAACCGAGGATGCGACTATCGATAGATTTAATACACTCTGCAGAGGTAGCGCACTTTACCCACAGCATGGAATCCACGGCCTCGCCCTCCCATTCGGGTGGACCAACAGCATTCTGTCGAAACCCTCCACTTGTCATGACACTCTCCCGGCCACTCCGACAAACTCCCTCTCAGGGCTATGTCCTGGGTGGCCCCATGTCTACCAAAGACACCAACGGCCACCGTCATGGCAAAACGTCCCAAACGGGGACAAGGTACCTTAAAAACAAATGAGCACACAAGGTTATGTCTGCTTACCGGGCCAGGGTATGCACGCCCATAACCTTCCCTCGTTGGAGGCACCGGCGAGAGGCACAACAAAGGACCAAATCAAGACCTCCCACAAGGTAAATGTGGTCGCATTGAGAAAACCCGATTCAGTGGCACCATGACTTGATCAATGTCATATTCAAGTGGACTTATTAACAAGTTTAACTTGAATAAAAATTTGAACTACCAAGTCATACCATGCCATGATCATGCAACTAATCAACATGCAAAGCATACAACTCCCATGTACGGATCAAACTTATCAACATAACTTGGTTGCACTACTCATGATTAAACTTTACTGGTTCCCCCTCAACTTTTATTATCATGCAATATTTTTACTAACTCATAATTTATATGAAGATATCACTTAACAAAAGAACTATCATTATTTATCATAGCAATACAACTAAGGCAAAATTTTATTCTACTAGACCAAACTAGTCCATGCATTCAACTAGTAACTTAAACAAGCATTTCAAACATGACAACGTAACTAGCAAGCAACCATATTTATTTAAAAAAAATTAAAATGCATATAAGAAATCATATTTAAGTATAAACAATCATAGATATTGAAAGGACACCATCCAAATGCTGGTATGGCTTGCCCTAGTGCAGAGGAGGGTCACACTCCTCCTGGTTATCTTCAAGGCAAGTTCCTCCTTCTGAAAATATTTAAAAAACAAAAAATAAAATATCAAAAACCATTCTAAAAATCACCAGAAATTCTAGACATCAAGGAAAATTCCACATTTTGGTGTGCTGCTAGAGCTTTTTGAAAAAAACACAAAGCAAAAAGAATCAACTCATTTGGACTTATGGGCTAGGAGTTATCACTTGTCAAAGTTGTGGTCAAATATTTGAATTATTTTGAATAAATCAGAAAACCTGGGGGGTGACGTCGATGGCGTAAAGTCAGGATACGCCTCCACTCGTACCACTTCGGGTGCGAGTGGTGAGGCTGACACCGGGCCCCATCGGTCAGGAGAGAGAGGGGGGAGAGGAACCAGAATGTGGCGGCGCTCCACTGGATCTTACGCCAGCGACGAGTGGGTTTTGGGAAAAAACTAGAGGGATAGAAGTGGAGAGGGGGTCATGGCGCACCTGCCCGTACCTGTGGCTTGCTTGGTGATGGCCGGAGTTGCTTGCAATCAAGCTTGCAAGTGGCGGTGGCGGACGTGTCTTGGCCGAGATGAAGAAGGCGACGGCGAGGGGCGATTCTAGGGGCTCAGCTGCGTCCAGGAAACACCAGAGGATCCCCAATGACTCACCCGAGAGGTTGATAGGGCTAGAGGGGCTCTAGAGTCGGGTGGTTGGGCTGTGGGGATCGCCGACGATCTCTGGTCAAGGTCGACGGCCAGAGGCCTGCCCGACTGGGCTATGGCTCCTCTACGCGGTCGTGGTGGTTGTGTGGTGCGGTGCGAGGCTTCGAAGCGGAGGGAATGGCTCTATATATAGCCGGAGCAAGAGGGGGGTACGTGGCGCCACCGGAGTTCTCTGGAGACCGGCAAACGGTGACGAAAGGCACCAGAGGGAGGGGGCAAGGGCTCAGTGTGTAGGCGGGAGCTATCCACGCTCGCGGACGAGCACAGGAGGCAGGGGAGAAGAAGACAAGGGCACGAGCGCACTGTGGCTTTTGGCCATGATGTGCCCGTTCTCGCTACGGCGTCTCCAGCGTCGGCGAGCGCCAGGGAGGGGTCAAAGGTGATGAGTCGAGGCTGGTGGCGCGGCGCGGCAGTCGTCGGTGAGCTCTGGCTCGAGCATGTGCCGAACAGAGGCGTTGGCACTACTCAGAGCGCATCGAGCACATGCCAGACCCCGTGTCCACATGCGGTCACCACCCTGGCATGGTCAAAATGACGCCCACGACCGGCCAAACCTTGTCTGGGCTAAATTCCATGTAGTGATAGGTCTAGGGAAGCTGAGGACTCAATGCCAGGCCGACCAGATGTGACTCAACCATCTTGGCAAGATTCTGGATAGAAACTTTGCTGCTATGTTTGGATAGCTTCTAGATGGCCATTAGGGCTGATCTCCTGGGGTTCAGGGTTACTTAGGAGGGTGAAGAGGGTCAAGAAAAATCAGGGCCAAAGGATCAAGGAAAAATGCACTTGCTGTTCAATGTGAAACTTTGGACCGGAAGAGAAATTATTTTCTGTAGCAAAAATACTACAAAAAGTCATAGAATATTTTTGCTTGGGAAGGTGGGCCATGGTTCAAAGAATATTCGGGAATTATTTCAGATTTTTAGGAGCAATAAAAATGGTGGTTGCTTTGGTGCACTAGTTTCTGAAATGAGTTTCAGAGGAGAAAATGAATATTTTCCTTTTATGAAAAATATTCATTTGATTATTTTGAGGATTTTTTCAGAGAACTAAGGTTGAAGGAGAAGTAGATAGGTCACTTGGGTGAAAGTCAAGGGCATGCCCGAGTGACAAGTCCATTTGAATTGATTCCAAAAACTCAAATCCTAGGCAAAGGCAAAACCATGTCCGGAAAAAGAGAGAAGGCAAAATCCAGGCTATCATAGCCGCCATCTCCTGTTGACGATGACGCCCACAGAGCCACCAAAGCCGCGCACCGTTGACGCCACCAGAGCCGCCCCCAACGCCACCGGAGCCGCGTGGCCTCATGAACACCACCGGAGCCGCCCTTGGCGCCACCGGAGCCACCCTCGATGCCCCTGCCTCCCTCGCCACAACTACCTCCCTCACCGTCACTGGAGACGCCCTGCCTCCCTCGCAACCACCGGAGCCATCCTCTATAAGCACCCCTCCTCTCTCTCTCTCTCATGCATAGCACAAACATTGGACATACTAACTAGCTAGGTTAACTAATTTAATTAGGTTAATTATCTAGGTTAGTGCAAAACTTTAGTTAGGGCTTTGACAGAGAACTAGTTAGGTTAACTAGTTTAATTATCTAGGTTAAGAAAAAAATTATTTAGGGCTTTGACAGAGAACTAGCTAGGTTAACTAGGTTAATTAGGTTAATTATCTAGGTAAACTAGGTTAGCAAGCTAGGTTAACTAACTAGCTAGATTAATTAGGTTCATTAGGTTAACAAGCTAGGTTAACTAGGTTAGAGGAAAAATTTATTCTAGAGCATTAGGTCAGAAGGCTTAGAGAAATGGAGTTCCATTGCAATTTAATTGAGTTCTGTCCTAGGTAGAGAAGGGTTAGAAAAAATAATGTGTGAGAGAGAGAGAGGAATAGCTTGAACAGAATTTGGGTTCTGTCATAGGCACAGAAGTGTTTAGTAAGATCATTTTGCAAAGGTTTTTGATTTTTGAAAAGACCACTATTTTCTAGGAAAAGAATTTAGGCAAGTATTATTTTGAAGATGATCTCTTCCTAGACTTTTATTGTTGATTATATCTTTTCATTGAAGTGGTTCGATTGTGCCCAAGTGGCCTTTTGTTGTTTCAAAGGAATGAAGCCGAGTGGCCTATGTTTTGCCGGAATGTTGAGTCATTTCCGTTCCGGCAAATTTCAGGTGCTCGATTTGTCCACTTTTTAGCAAAGGTCATGCCGAACTTTTTCGTGAATTTCGGCATGACTTGTGCTACAAACTAGGACATATTGAGTGCCCGGGATTTGCCACACCGGGAAGGAGTCAATGTTCTTGCAAAACATAGGCCTTTTTTATGTCATTATTCATTTTATTGGGTCTAGAATTAATTGACTAGATTTAATCGTAGGAAACATGGCTAGCAACGATGAAGGACAGGGTTCTGGTGATTGCGACGATGTCTACCTGGCGGCAGACGATTTTTTGAGCCTTGCCAACGATCAACATGTTGTTGTTGGGCGCACCTATCACATCCGGGACTGATACCGACATGCAGACCGGCGATGAGACTGAGACCGGCGCCGAGACCGGCGCCGACACCAGCGCCGAGACTAGCGGAGCCGGTCTAGAACCGAAAGCAAAGAGGCCACGGCACCCAAACCAGCTCATGACTACTGGACTGGTGGTCATGGAGATGGACGAGGACATTTTTGAGGCAATAGCGCCCGAGGAAGCGCGATCTGTATGACGAAACTTTGAGTTATGCATGAAGAAACTTTATTTGTGATGTAATTAAACCGTCCTCCTCGACTAGCGAAGATCACTCTAGTTAGGGCATTTTGGGTACGATGAACTTTGTTATTTATGCTTATGATATGTTGCTTCTATTTTTGCCAAGTCTGTCTCTTTCCGTTGCTCAACTATATATGTTGCATATCATCGACTCATGTGACGATGTAGGTGCATAGATCATCGATGGTGAAGAAGTGTTGTGCCGGGAGTATACGACGAGTGGCCAGAGTGTCAGGCCTAGGTGTATCGGTTTCCGGTTTCCGAGCGACATCCATAGTTCCGCTCTCACTGAAAGTGATAGCTCTTCTCGTGTATATCATTGTTTAGATGGATGACGATGTAGTTGCAAGTAATCGAGACTTGTATCGCTATTTTCGAGATGATGACGAGAGACCACTTTGTGTTGGATGATGATTATGATGATGACATGATTTGGTGAGACTATTTGTATGTATATGCTATGATTACATTTGTATGTGTCTGATATGCTAAAGATTATTGTATAAAGCTTGTTCAAATACAAAACAAATATGAGGAAAAAAACAGAAACTAATAAAACTAGCAGTAGCGAGGGGAATAAAGTTAGTAGTAGCACTCCCATACCAGTACCGCTTCCTGATAAAAACACTGCAGATATTAGCAGTACCACTTTGCACTAAACCTTGCTACTTCTAGCCATGTATAGCAGTAGCGTTGGATGAGACGCGCTACTGCTACATGTTAGCTGTAGTGCCATATCAGTAGCACGGCATCCCGCGCTACTGATAGGCAAAATACCCGTGCTACTGCTAGGGTTTTCCCTAGTAGTGTCCGGCAAGCTACTTGGATTCTTCGTGTCCCACCGGGGGGTTGAAGCCAAACCCGGCAAGATCAAGGCCATTGAGCAAAGATACAAGCACCAAGGACAGTCAAGGATGTAAGGCGTTTGATGGGATGCATTGCCGCGCAAAGCAGATTCATCTCCAAATCCGCCGAGCGTACCCTATCGTTCTTCAAAATTTTGAAGAAGGCAAGGCCAATGAAATGGACCCTAGAAGCAGAAACAGCCTTGCAAGAGTTGAAGGCCTAGCTATCGTCTGTGCCCACCTTGGTTGCACCCAAACCCTGAGAGCCGTTGTTGCTCTACTTGGTGGCAACCAACCAAGTGGTCAGTGTAGCCTTGCTAGCGCAACAAGAAGCAGAAGATGTGGAAAGCAGCCAGATCACGGCAGAGTCAGCAGAGGAACAGGACAGCAGTGAGCACGACAACGAGAGCAGCCCCAAGGACGTGGCAAGGAAGAAAGTGGTGCAGCGCCCGGTTTACTTCATCAGCTCCTTATTGCAAGGAGCTAGGTCAAGCTACTCCGGTGTGCAGAAGTTGATCTTTGGCCTCATCATGGCCTCAGGGAAACTGCGCCACTACTTCCAAGCCCATGAGATCACGGTTGTTATTCGTTTTCCGTTGTAGAGGATACTCTGAAAACCTGAGGCTACTGGCAGAATAGTAGAGTCGGATTTGGAGTTATTCAGCATTGGTTTGAAGTTTGAGAGCACTTCAACCATTCAGAGCAGGGCGCTGGCAGAGTTTATTGCAGAATGGACGCCAACCCCTGATGAGGAGGCAATAGAAACAGCTCTCCCTGGCAAGGAATCACCCCAAGAATGGATTATGTATTTTGATGGTGCTTTTTCCCTACAGGGTGCAGGAGCTGGCATGCTTCTTGTTTCCCCCTCCGGGGAGCACCTAAAGTACGTCGTCCAAATGCACTTTGCCTAGGAAGAAGCCACCAACAATACAACAGAGTATGAAGGGCTCCTTGTCAGGCTTAGGATTGCAGCAGAATTGGGAATCAAGAAATTGACCATTCGAGGAGATTCATAGTTAGTAGTGAGACAAGTCAACAAGGATTACCAAAGCCCATTGATGGAAGCATACATTGAGGAAGTAAGGAGGTTGCAGGAGCACTTTGATGGGTTGCAAACAAAGCATGTACCACGTGCGGAAAATAGCATAGCTGATCACCTGTCAAAGTGTGTTGCGCAAAAGCTTCCTGTGGAACTAGGAACTTTTGTTCTCCACACCTCTCAACCCTCAGTATCACCACCCACAATGGCCCAAAAAAGGAGAAAGTTGGACTACGGTAAGCCTCTCCCGATCGAGCCATCCGCTCCCGGCAGAGACCCTGCCGAAAATGACTCCTCACAGCCTACCGGACCACCCCCTCCAGCCAGGCCTATGGCCCGCGTACGAGATTGGTGCTCCCACAACCGAGGAGGTGCCGCTAGTCCTCGTTGCCGAGCCTTAGGTTCCAACTTGGGCAAGGCACATCGTCCGCTTCCTCCAAACCGGTGAACTCCCCAGCGGCCCAGATGAAGCTGAGAAAGTAGCCCGAAGGGCCAGTATGTATCAGTTTGTCGATGACACTCTGTATAGAAGGAGGCCCAACGGTGTGAAATTGAAGTGTGTTTGCTAGGAGGATGGAAAGGAACCGCTGGCTAAGATTCACAAAGGAATGTGCGGCTCACACATTGGATCAAGGGCACTAGTTGGGAAAGCATTCCTGCAAGGATTCTATTGGCCTACAGCCCTCCAAGACGCAGTTGATCTCGCCACAACATGTGAAGCCTGTCAGTTCCATTCCAAGAGAACACACCTGCATGCCCAAGCTCTTTATACAATCCCTCTGTCATGGCCATTTTCGGTCTGGGGGCTCGATATCCTTGGCCCCTTCCCGCGAGCAATCGGGGGCTTTGAATTCTTGTTCGTCGCCATCGACAAGTTTACAAAGTGGACGGAAGTGACTGCCATGAGGAAGGTGACTTCCCAGTCAGCTATCAAGTTCTTGAAAGAATTGGTGTGTCGTTTTGGAGTTCCGGCATGGATCATCACTGACAACGGCACCCAATTCACGAGCCATGCCTTCATGCAATATGTTCAAACCCTCGGATTCAAGATCTCAGTTGCTTCGGTGGCACACCCCCGGAGCAATGGACAAGCTGAGAGGGCTAACGCTGAAGTGCTTCGTGGACTCAAGACAAGGACTTTCGATATGCTGCAGAAGCATAGCAGGCGATGGATCGAGGAGCTGCCAGTAGTTCTTTGGTCCCTCAGAACGACACCTAATCAAGCTACCAGGCACACTCCCTTCTCCCTGGTCTATGTGGTAGAAGCAGTTATCCCCACAGAACTCATTTACGGTTCTCCTTGGGTGCTTGCCTACGATGAAGTAGAGCAAGATCAGCACTGGTGTGACGACGTTGTGCTACTCGAGGAGAACCGTCTCCGGGCCGCTACGTGTGTTGCCCGCTAACAGCAAGCCCAGCGCCGCTATCACAACCACAGGGTTCCTGCCCGGTGTTTTGAGGAAGGTGACCTTGTCCTTAGGTGCGTTCAGTCTGCCAAGGGTACACACAAGTTATCACCAAAGTGGGAAGGCCCTTACCGAGTAGTACGAGTCACCAGACCTAGCGCAGTCCGTCTGGAGACCGGAGATGGCACACCGTTGCAAAACTCATGGAAAATTGAGCATCTCCGTAAGTTCTACCCGTAAGGCGCAGAGGCTGCCGGGCCCTGCCAGCAGCCACCCATTGTACATGGCCTTGCCGAAGTTGCATGTAATGCTTTGTACAAGCCGGGGTGATGACCCCGTGCAAGAGAAAATAAAGAAGCGTTGTAGGGGGCCCCAACTAATATTGCATGCATGCACAAGCACACCCTGATACGTCTCCATCGTTTCTACTTTTCCAAACACTTTTGCCCATGTTTTGGACTCTAACTTGCATGATTTGAATGGAACTAACCCGGACTGACGCTGTTTTCAGCAGAATTTCCATGGTGTTATTTTTGTGCAGAAATAAAAGTTCTTGGAATGACCTGAAAATCAATGAAGAATATTTTTGGAATATATAAATAATACTAGCGAAAGAATCAAGGCCAGGGGGCCCACACCCTGTCCACGAGGGTGGGGGCGCGCAACCCCCTGGGCGCGTCCACTGCCTCGTGGGCCCCGTGGTGCTCCACCGACCTCAACTCCAACTCCATATATTCACGTTCAGGGAGAAAAAAAATCAAAGATAAGGGTTCATTGCGTTTTACGATACGGAGCCGCCGCCAAGCCCTAATCTCTCTCGGGAGGGATGATCTGGAGTCCGTTCGGAGCTCCGGAGAGGGGAATCTGTCGCCATTGTCATCATCAACCTTCCTCCATCACCAATTTCATGATGCTCACCGCCGTGCATGAGTAATTCCATCATAGGCTTGCTGGAAGGTGATGGGTTGGATGAGATTTATCATGTACTCGAGTTAGTTTTGTTAGGGTTTGATCCCTAGTATCCATTATGTTCTGAGATTGATGTTGCTATGACTTTGCTATGCTTAATGCTTGTCACTAGGGCCCGAGTGCCATGATTTCAAATCTGAACCTATTATGTTTTCATGAATATATGTGAGTTCTTGATCCTATCTTGCAAGTCTATAGTCACCTATTATGTGTTATGATCCGTTAACCCCGAAGTGACAATAATTAGGATACTTACCGATGATGACCATAGTTTGAGGAGTTCATGTATTCACTAAGTGATAATGCTTTGTTCCGGTACTCTACTAAAAGGAGGCCTTAATATCCCTTAGTTTCCAGTAAGACCCCGCTGCCATGGGAGGGTAGGACAAAAGATGTCATGCAAGTTCTTTTCCATAAGCATGTATGACTATATTCAGAATACATGCCTACATTACATTGATGAACTGGAGCTAGTTCTGTGTCACCCTATGTTATAAATGTTCCATGAGGAATCGCATCCGACATAATTATCCATCACTGATCCATTGCCTATGAGCTTTTCACATATTGATCTTTGCTTAGTTACTTTTCCATTGCCACTGTTACAATCACTACAAAACTAATACTGTTACTTTTGCCACCATTACCGTTACTTCCATATTACTTTGCTACTAAATACTTTGCTGCGGATATTAAGTTTTCTAGGTGTGGTAGAATTGACAACTCAGCTGCTAATACTTGAGAATATTCTTTGGCTCCCCTTGTGTCGAATCAATAAATTTGGGTTGAATACTCTACCCTCGAAAACTGTTGCGATCCCCTATACTTGTGGGTTATCAAGACTATTTTCTGGTGCCGTTGCCGGGGAGCATAGCTCTATTCTTTGAGTCACTTGGGATTTATATCTATTGGTCACTATGAGGAAGTTGAAAGATGAAAAAACTAAGATTTATCCCTCAACTATGAGGGGAGGTAAGGAACTGCCATCTAGCTCTGCACTTGATTCACCTTCTATTTTGAGTAAACTTGCGACACCTACTCCAGCTATTCATTCTGATATGTTGCATGTTATTGATGATGCCACTTCTTCTTTGCATGATACTTATGATGAAACTACTTCTATGCTTGATAATACCGTGCCACTAGGTGAATTTCTTGATGAACAACTTGCTAGGGTTAGAGAGAATGAAATTATTGAAACTGATAATATTGATGAAAGTGATGATGAAGATTCTCCCCCTAGATATGAATTGCCTGTTGTGCCTGAGTGTTATGTTATGGATGAAGAAACTGCTAGAGACTTTTTAGCTTGCAATGATAGATATGATCTTAAGAAATTATTAGCTAAGCTTAAAGAAAAATCTTTGAGTGCTAGAATGAAATATGACCCTGCTTTTGCTACTGCACCAATCTGAATTTTTTATAAGGATTATGATTTGTTTGTCGACCCTGAGTTAATTACTTTGGTTGAATCTGATCCTTTCCATGGTTATGAAACTGAAACTGTTGTGGCACATCTTACAAAGTTGAATGACATAGCCACCCTGTTCACTAATGATGATAAAACTCGCTATTACTTTATCCTTAAGTTAGTTCCATTCTCATTAAAGGGTGATGCTAAAATATGGTTTAATTCTCTTGATCCTGGTTGTGTGTGTAGTCCCCAGGATATGGTTTATTACTTCTTTGCTAAATATTTCCCCGCTCATAAGAAACAAGTTGCCTTAAGGTAAATATATAATTTTGTGCAAATTGAAGAAGAGAGTCTCCCACAAGCTTGGGGGAGGCTTCTCCGATTACTTAATGCTTTTCCTGATCATCCTCTCAAGAAAAAATGAAATACTTGATATCTTTTATAATGGACTAACTGATGCTTCCAGAGACCACCTGGATAGTTGTGTTGGTTGTGTTTTCAGGGAAAGAACAGTTGATCAAGCTGAATTGCTATTGAATAATATGTTGACTAATGAAAATGATTGGACACTTCCTGAACCAACTCCTAAGCCAACTCCGAAGAAAAGGGCTATTCTATTTCTCAGTCCTGAAAATATGCAAGAGGCAAAGAAATCTATGAAAGGAAAAAGGATTAAAGCTGAAGATGTTAAGAATTTACCACCCATTGAAGAAATACATGGTCTTGATAACCCAACACAGGTAGTAAAGGTAAATTATCTCTATAGATTTGATGAAGGTGATATTCCTCATAATAAGTCTGCTAGCCAATGCTTGGATGAGTTTGATAATTTTATTGTTAAACAAGAAAACTTCAATGCTTATGTTGGTAGACAATTGAAACATAATGCTTACATGATTGAACACTTAGTTATTATATGTCTAGAGTTAAAGGTGAACTTAAACTTATTAGTAAACATGCTTCTATGGTTACCACTCAAGTAGAACAAGTACTTAAGGCTCAGAATGATTTGCTCAATGAATTAAATAATAAGAAAAATGATAATTTTGTTAGAGTTCTGACTAGAGGGGGTAAAATTACTAAGGAACCTTTGTATCCTGAGGGCCACCCTAAGAAAATTGAGCAAGATTCTCAGAGAACTAATGTTGATGCACCTAGTTCTTCTAAGAAGAAGAAAAAGAAAAATGATAGGACTTTGCATGCTTCTAGTGAACCTGTTGTAGACACACCTGAGAATCCCAATGATATTTCTATTTCCGAAGCTAAAACACAATCTGGTGATGAACATGAACCTAGTTATAATGTTAATAATGATGTTCATGTTGATGCTCAACCTAGCAATAACAATGATGTAGAGATTGAACCTACTGTTGATCTTGATAACCCACAATCAAAGAATCAACATTATGATAAGAGAGACTTTGTTGCTAGGAAGCACGGTAAATAAAGAGAACCATGGGTTGAGAAACACATGCCTTTTCCCCCTAAACCATCCAAGAAAAAGGATGATGAGGATTTTGAGCGCTTTGCTGAAATGATTAGACCTATGTGTTTTGCGTATGTGTTTGACTGATATGCTTAAAATGAACCCTTATGCTAAGTACATGAAGGATATTGTTACTAATAAAAGAAAGATACCGGAAGCTGAAATTTCCACCATGCTTGCTAATTACACTTTTAAAGGTGGAATACCAAAGAAACTATGAGATCCAGGAGTACCAACTATACCATGCTCCATTAAGAGAAACTATGTTAAAACTGCTTTATGTGATCTCGGGGCCGGTGTTAGTGTTATGCCTCTCTTTATATCGTAGACTTGATTTGAATAAGTTGACACCTACTGTAATATCTTTGCAAATGGCTGATAAATCAACTGCTATACCTATCGATATTTGTGAGGATGTGCCTGTTGTGGTTGCAAACGTTACTATTTTAACGGACTTTGTTATTCTTGATATTCCCGAGGACGATAGTATGTCTATTATTCTTGGTAAACCCTTTCTGAATAACGCAGGGGCTGTTATTGACTAAAACAAAGGCAATGTCACTTTTCATGTTAATGGTAATGAGCATACGGTACACTTTCCGAGGAAACAACGTCAAGTCCATAGTATCAATTCTATTGGAAATTTTTCAACGATTATTATTGGAGGTTTTGAATTTCCTCTTCCTACTGTCAAGAAGAAATATGATATTCTTATTGTTGGGGATGTGCATATCCCCGTTGAGGAAACCTAGTGTTATTCGAAAATTTTCCGGTTTCATGCTATTCGGAATGAGTTTGTTAACAAGACTTGATCAACCTTGTTAGTGGATTCCTTTTGATGAGCATGAGATGGATGAAGTTAGAAAACACAACTTTATGTACCCTCTTTTTACTTTATGTTATTTAGATTTAATAAAGAAAAAATAGTATTTTTGTCTGTTTTCTGAATTATCCATGCAATAAAAAAATACCCCGAAAATAAAAGTTCTCCAAATGCCCCGAAAATGAAATATGGTTTTTATAGAATATTTAAGAATATTTGGCACTGAGAACACATGAGAGGGGGCAACCACCTAGCACGAGGGTGCAGGGCACGCCCTACCCCCTGGGCGCGCCCCCTGCCTCGTGGGCCCCTCATGGACCCCTCCACTTATTCTTGCACCCACACACTCCTTCTTCCTCCAGAAAAATCACCACATAGCTCAAACCCGTGTTCTAGCTCGTTTTGCTGCCATTTTCGATCTCCTTGCTCAAAGCTCCATTCACAAAACTGCTTTGGGGGATTGTTCTTCGGTATGCACTACAAAAAAAGACACATCCGTGACATTTTGGGCCAAACGAATTTTTTTTCTGTCATATATATGACACTTCTATGACGATAATTGTGACAAAACCCGGTATCATCATAGATGTGGTGGGCTCCTACTTCTATGACAAAAAATCATGATAGGAAATGGGCTTTTCGTCCTGGGCAGGCCGGAGACACAGCTGCATGACATTCTTTGGGCCGTCCATGACGGAAAAAACCGTGGTAGAAGCGAGGGGGAGGAAAATTTCGGGGAGTTCCCGATTACGGTGGGAGGTCGGGGCCGAGCAATGCGCGTTTCTCTCGTACACGTACGCGCGTGTGTGCGAGGCATTGGCTCTAACTGAACCTGAGCGAGGCGTTGGGCTCTAACTGAACCCGAGCGATCGATCAATAGCTGTTAACTGAACCCGATCGAGCGATTCCTTTGCTACTGCTACTAACTGAAGCCGATCGATGTTGCCTCTGGATGAACAGTGAGCGCTGGGGGGGGGGGGGGGGTTGGATGAACAGTTCCCGGTGGGGGTGGATGAACATGACCCCGTGGTGTTGCCTCTGGATGAACAGGACCCCGATTGATCGAGCCAGTTGGGGCTGGATGAACAGGACCACCCCATGGAGGGCAGGATGAACAGTAGACGGTGGAGGGCAGGATGAACAGTATCCCGTGGAGGGGTGGTTGGACAGGAGCCCATGGAGAGGGGTGGTTGAACAGTAGCTGGTGGAGTAGCGCGCGGTGGAGGCTGGATGAACAGGAGCCCGTGGAGGCTGGAGGAGGTCGACGGTGGATGAACAGTAGCTCGTGGAGGCTGGAGGGGGTTGACGGTGGAGATGAACAGTATCTCGTGGAGTCCCGTTTTGCGGTATGCCACACCCCTCCCAATGAACAGGACCCCCGTTTCGACCGTAGCACTCCAACACAAGTCTGTTTCGTCCGTTTTGCGGTACGCCACACCCCTCCCGATCAACAGGACCCTCGTTTCGACCGTAGGAGGTCCGTTTCCTCTATTTTGCGGTACGCCAGACCCCTCCCGATGAACAGGATCCCGTTTCGAACGTGGCCGGTCGAACACAAGGCCGTTTCCTCCGTTCTGCGGTACGCCAGGCCTCGTTTCCATCGCATGTTCCATCCAAGCCCTCCCGATGAACACGACGCATTCCGTTGCCTCCCGATGAACACGACGCATTCCGTTGCCTCCCCATGAACATGACGATGATGTTGTGTCTCCGTTCCGACCCAGCCATGTACATGAGCCCTGGCCGTTCGTATGCGCGAGTAGGCGTTCGAGACCCCGCCCGTATCTACACATACGTGGCCGTATTTTCTTTCTTGCACCCTGGCCGCTGTACGTACGTGTACATGCTACGTGCGCACCTCTACTATGACACGTGCGCGCCTCTACATCGACTAGTATATATGTACGTACACGTTCGCGACCAGAATGACAACGCTACGTACGCTTCGACCAGGTGGGTCCCGACTGTCAGGCACTTCCTTGCCTGCGAAGATGTAGCTGGTGGGTCCCAGCAGTCAGGGGGCGAATCATTTTTTTTGCCCGGACGCACTTCCTTGCGTGCAAAGATGTAGCTGTTGGGTCCCAGCAGTCAGGGGGAAACGTTTTTTTTCGTGAAATACAGTGGCTCGTATGGTGGGTCCGAGCTATCAGGTGGAGGAATCATTATTTTCCACGTAATAACTAGGCACTTCCTTGCTGCGGCCGTGGACCCAGCTGTCACCCTCTCCACGTACAGTCCACATCCGATCGAAGTCATTCCTTAACCACGTTGACCACGCCACGCCGAGAGCACCAGGGCAGTGGACGACGGCGAGGCCTACGAAGGGGACGACACGGAGGCAGGGAAGACTCGGCAGTTGTTTCCCACGTGGAGGGGAGTACGACTGTACGAGGGTTTACTGGTTTGTCTGCCGTCGCTGGAGAATAACAGCAAGTGTGGGTGAGTATAGGGATGGCTAGGCCAGTGATGGGAGTACAGTCGGGCGGTGAGGCCTGCGCGGCAGTACAGCCGGCCGCGAGGAGGAGGGAGCAGGCAGTCCCGCCGGCGCTTGTTTGAGCGGCTGGAGCAGGAAGAGCAGAGATTGAGAAAGCACGACGGCCGTTGGATGGACATCCAACAGTCAGTGCTTGTGCGTCAACCTTTTTTTAGGAAAGCCACAAATCTGTGGAAAACAGCATACATCCCATCTGCCATTATTTCTAATAATTTACAGCCCATTTGCTAATTCTTAAGGTTTTTTTGGAGCCCATATTCTTTTTGTTAGCATTAGAGGCCATATTGTGGCAACGGTTAAAGAATTATACAAAATTTTGCATATTTTGGTGCGGTCCGAACTGTTTTTAATCCCGAAATTTTGACTCACATTCAAACTGATTTTAAAAATAAATGTATATCAATATAAAATCCAACAAATTATCCACGCATAAAAATTAATGTAATTTAAAATCTTGAAATGAAAAAAAAGATATTTGAAACTAATTGCCGGTATGATGTGTTTTAAAAATGTACAACCCATTTCTCATTACTGATGGGCCATTTTCTCGGCCAGCCGAATGAAAGTTCTCCTCGTCTTGAAAGATTTGCAGCCCAACAGGCCTGACAAAGCGACTTGGCAAATCACAAAAAAACTGTGTTGTGGCCGTGGACCCAGCTGTCAGCCTCTCCACGTACAGTACTCTTTCGATGGAAGTCGTTCCTTGACCACATTGACCACGCCGCGCGGAGAGCACCATGGCGGTGGACGACGGCGAGGCCTAGGAAGGGGACGATGCGGCAGTGGAAGCCCGCGTGGAGAGGACTACGAGGGTTTACTGGTTCAGCTGTAGTGTGAGGCTGCCGTTGCCGCAGGGCCTGACCAGCAGTGGGAATAGTAGGGGGCGGTGAGGCCTCTGCGGCAGCACAGCCGGCCACGGGAGGCAGGAGCATGCGGCACGACCGGTGCTGCTTTGGGCGGCTGGAGCAAGAAGACCAGAGGTTGAAGAAGCACTACGGCCGTTGGATGGACATCGTACGGTTATTTGTTTGCTTGTAGTCATTGCAGTTCTTTTTCCGTGGTTAGCTAGTGGCTGCAATAACTTATTTTTTAAAACTAGGCCACAATAACCATGTGCTAATATTTACTGTAGTGACACTGGGCCTCCTACTGGCCGTAGAAACAGTGGGCCTTCTAAGGGCCGTAGAAACAATGTGCCTTCTACGGGCCGTAGAAACAATGGGCCTTCTGCGGGCCGTATTATCAATGGGCCTTATACGGGCCGTATAATTGATTGGCCAAACATGGGCCAAACAGACCGCATTATGACCGTAAACGGGCTAGAGTTGGAATCGTTCGTTCATGGGCCGACCATAATGGGCCATCGTTAATAGGCCGTATTTGATGACGCTACGAAATCGGCCCAACGTATTAATGGACCACAAACGGGCCGACTGTAACCACGGGCTGAATTTGGCCCACAAGCAGAAAATGACAGTAATGGGCCGTAAGTAAACAAATGCTGGAAATGAGCCTAAGAATAAATGGGCTCTGAGAAGGCCAAAAGATAACATGGGCTGGAAACGGCCCAACGGAATAACGGGCCGTTAATGGGTATAAAGTGATACACTGTTCATTACGGGCCAGTTTCACCACGGGCCGTTAATGGGTGTAAAGTGATACACTGTTCATTACGGGCCAGTTTCACCACGGGCCGTTAGTAGACCAAGAGTTACATAGGGCCTCATATAGGCTGAAAGACGTCATGGGCCATACATGGGCCAGAAGTGAAAATGGGCTGGAATCATATTAGATGGCCTAGATGACGCTACTGGGCCTAATTCGGATAGGGCGTAACGGGCCTTGGGTTAGCAGGCTGTAAATGGGCTATATTCGAACAGGCCGTTAATAGGCTTTCCATGGGCCGGCCCACCAGCTTTTGACCAAGTCAAACGGTCCGGCCTTTTCACAGTAATGGGCCTCTGTTGGGCCGTGCCACGTGTCGACGTATCATAGGCGCCTATCTGACCCACTGATGAGCTGACACGTGTTTCGTCCGGCCAATAAGAATTTTACACGTGGAAATTTCCCATTGGTCGGGGCTATTAACGGGTTATCGGATCCAAAACCCGACCCGATAGCTTAACGGTGTTCCGTTACGGTGGATGCCACGTGTCGGTCACCCTTGACGAAAGCACTTCTGTGACGCGCGATTTATCGTCATGGAAGTGGACACTTCCGTGATGATAATTTTGGTAATGTCATGGAACACTTCTACGACAGCACAGGTATGACTATCTTGATTCTGCCATAAATTTGTCATGGATGTACATGCATGACAAAAAAAAGCAAGCTACTGTGACAAACACGTATCATCACGGAAGTGTATTTTTTTGTAGTGATGTGACTCCTCCAATGGTCCAATTAGTTTTTGTTGTAGTGCTTTATTTATTGCAAATTTTTGCTGCTTAGGTGACCCTGTTCTTGAGCTTACATGTCAAATTTATTTGGTCCCAAGTAGTTCTATTGCATGATATGGCCTCTAAGCACTTGTGGGAGTAGTTGCTCACTTTTATTTTAAGTTACTAAATTTTTCAGAAATTTTCTGAAAATGATGAAGAGATTTTTGAGGGGCTCTTCGAGCCGAAGCTCGAAGGATAAGCAAAGTGAAGAGAATAAGAAGCCCAAATATAATCTCCCTCTCACTCTAGAGGTTTGGCCATGCGAATGGCCTTGTGATGAGTTCTTGAGAGCAGCCGGGATTTATGAATACTTTTATTATTTGGCCGAGAATGCAGGCCTCACCGACTTCCTCCACGACCAGCTCGAATAGTATCTCCTACTCACTAATATTTTTGTGTGCAAAATTTTCATTTCCATGCTAGGAGGTCGCCACCTTCTGTGGATTTTTGTTTGTATGATGAGTATAAGGAGATGTCTCTTTATGATTTTTGTGCGGTTTGCAAGTTGCCTTTTGAGGGCAGCATCGAGGAACCACATCCTAGGATTGTGGCAGGATTTATTGATATGATTGCTGTAGGGGAAACGAGAAAAGTCTTAGATGCAAGAACTACTAGCATACATTTTCCTGTTATACGTTACTATGCAATAATTGCTAGTAGATGTTTAATTGGCCACGGGAATATTGGGGGCCTCAGTGCTCCTGACCTCGCCATTTTGCGCCATGCTTTACTCTTTGACAAAACTTTCCGTTTAGGTGATATGGTTGATGAACGGTTGAGTCTAAACCGTACAAAGGGCCCCATTTTTGGAGGTATCTTTGCTTCGTGTCTTGCTAAATATTTTGAGATACCTATTAGACACTATGAGAAAGAAGAAAAGGTGCTGCCCCCTATTTTCTTAGAGTATAAAAGTATGGTAGTACATGATTTTATTGTTAAGAATAAGAAGAAGATGCTTAAATATAGATTGATATTTGATAAAAATTACTTTGAGATTATTACCTTGCCTGCTCCCACTTTGTTTAACATATTTTCAGGCACGTACCTCATTTTGCCGGAGGCCGTTTATGCATACTGGAGCATGACACTAATACGTCTCCAACGTATCTATAATTTTTGATTGCTCCATGCTATATTATCTACTGTTTTAGACATTATTGGGCTTTATTATCCACTTTTATATTATTTTTGGGACTAACCTATTAACCGGAGGCCCAGCCCAGAATTGCTGTTTTTTGCCTGTTTTAGGGATTCGAAGAAAAGGAATATCAAACGGAGTCCAAACGGAATGAAACCTTCGAAAACGTGATTTTCTCATCAGATAAGATCCAGGAGACTTGGACCCTCCGTCAAGAAAGCCACGAGGTGGTCACGAGGGTAGGGGGCGCGCCCCCCCTAGGGAACGCCCCCCTGCCTCATGGGCCCCTCGAAGCTCCACCGACGTACTTCTTCCTCCTATATATATCCACGTACCCCCAAACGATCGGGGACGGAGCCAAAAACCTAATTCCACCGAGGCAAATTTCTGTATCCACGAGATCCCTTCTTGGGGCCTGTTCTAGAGCTTCGCCGGAGGAGGCATCGATCACGGAGGGCTTCTACATCATCATCCAAGCCCCTCTGATGAAGTGTGAGTAGTTTACTTCAGACCTACGGGTCCATAGCTAGTAGCTAGATGGCTTCTTCTCTCTTTTTGGATCTCAATACAATGTTCTCCCCCTCTCTCGTGGAGATCTATTCGATGTAATATTATTTTTGCGGTGTGTTTGTTGAGACCGATGAATTGTGGTTTTATGATCAAGTCTATCTATGAATAATATTTGAATCTTCTCTGAATTCTTTTATGTATGATTGGTTATCTTTGCAAGTCTCTTCGAATTATCAGTTTGGTTTGGCCTACTAGATTGGTTGTTCTTGCCATGGGAGAAGTGCTTAGCTTTGGGTTCGATCTTGTGGTGTCCTTTCCCAGTGACAGAAAGGGCAGCAAGGCACGTATTGTATCGTTGCCATCGAGGATAACAAGATGGGTTTTTTTATCATATTGCATGAAACTATCCCTCTACATCATGTCATCTTGCTTAAGGCATTACTCTGTTTTTAACTTAATACTCTAGATGCATGCTGGGTAGCGGTCGATGAGTGGAGTAATAGTAGTAGATGCAGAATCGTTTCGGTCTACTTGTCTCGGACGTGATACCTATATACATGATCATACCTAGATATTCTCATAACTATGCTCTATTTTGTCAATTGCTCAACAGTAATTTGTTCACCCACCATAGAATACTTATGCTCTTGAGAGAAGCCACTAGTGAAACCTATGGCCCCCGGGTCTCTTTCTCATCATATCAATCTCCATCACTTTATTATTGCTTTGCTATTACTTTCCTTTTACTTTATTTACTTTGCATATCTATACCAAAAATATCAAAAAAAATTATTTATCATCTCTATCAGATCTCACTTTGTAAGTGACCGTGAAGGGATTGACAACCCCTAAGCGCGTTGGTTGCCGTTGAGCTATTGTTTTTTGTGTAGGTACGAGGGACTCGAGCGTAGCCTCCTACTGGATTGATACCTTGGTTCTCAAAAACTGAGGGAAATACTTACGCTACTTTGCTGCATCATCCCTTCCTCTTCGGGGAAATCCAACGCAGTTCTCAAGAGGTAGCAAGAAGAATTTCTCGCGCCGTTGCCGGGGAGTCTGCACAAAAGTCAACATACCAAGTACCCATCACAATCCCTATCTCCCACATTAAATTATTTGCCATTTGCCTCTCCTTTTCCTCTCCCCCACTTCACCCTTGCCGTTTTATTTGCCCTCTCTCTCTCCTTCCTCCCTCTCTATTTGCCTCTTTTGCCCGTTTGCTCTTTGTTTGCTCGTGTGTTGCATTGCTTGTTTGTCGCGATGGCTCAAGATAATACTAAATTGTGTGACTTCACCAATACCAATAATAATTATTTCCTTAGCACTCCGATTGCTCCTCTTACCGATGCTGAATCTTGTGAAATTAATACTGCTTTGTTGAATCTTGTCATGAAAGATCCGTTCTCCGGCCTTCCTAGTGAAGATGCCGCTACACATCTTAATAGCTTCGTTGATTTGTGTGACATGCAAAAGGAAAAACATGTTGCTAATGATATTGTTAAATTGAAGCTATTTCCTTTTTCACTTAGAGATTGTGCTAAAGCTTGGTTTTCGTCTTTGCCTAAAAATAGTATTGATTCATGGAACAAGTGCAAAGATGCTTTTATCTCTAAGTATTTTCCTCCCGCTAAGATGATCTCTCTTAGAAACGATATTATGAATTTTAAACAACTTGATCATGAACATGTTGCACAAGCTTGGGAGAGAATGAAATTAATGATACGTAATTTCCCTACTCATGGTTTGAATTTGTGGATGATTATATAAAAATTTTATGCCGGATTGAATTTTGCTTCTAGAAATCTTTTAGATTCGACCGCGGGAGGCACTTTTATGTAAATCACTTTAGGAGAAGCTACTAAACTCCTAGATAATATTATGGTTAATTATTCTCAATGGCATACTGAAAGATCTACTAAAAAGGTGCATGCGATAGAAGAAATTAATGTTTTGAGTGGAAAGATGGATGAACTTATGAAATTATTTGCTAATAAGAGTGTTTCTTCTGATCCTAATGATGTGCCCTTGTCTACTTTGATTGATAATAATAATGAATCTATGGATGTGAATTTTGTTGGTAGGAACAATTTTGGTAACAACGCGTATAGAGGAAATTTCAATCCTAGGCCTTATCCTAGTAATCCCTCTAATAATTATGGTAATTCCTACAAAAATTCTTATGGAAATTATAATAAGATGCCCTCTGATTTTGAATCAAATATTAAAGAATTTATTTCTTCGCAAAAGAATTTTAATGCTATGATTGAAGAAAATTGCTTAATATTGATGATTTGGCTAGGAACGTTGATAGAATTGCTCTTGGTGTTGATTCTTTAAAACTTAGATCTATTCCACCTAAGCATGATATCAATGAGTCTCTCAAAGCCATAAGAATTTCCATTGACGAGTGCAAAGAAAGAACCGCTAGGATGCGTGCTAAGAAAGATGCCTTTATAAAAGCGTGTTCTTCTAGTTCCTATGAAAATAATGATGAAGATCTAAAAGTTATTGATGTGTTCCCTATTAAATGTTTCTTTTTTCCATATGAATCTTGATAATGAAGGGACTGAATATGATCCACCTTTACCTAGAAGGCGTTCTAAGAATTCGAAATTTGTTGATCTTGGTGCTAAATTTGATAAAAGTGGGATTGAAGAAATTAAAACCCTAGATGTTGCTAAACCCACTATTATGGATTTCAAGGAATGTAACTATGAAATTTTTTCTTTTATTGATTGTGTTTCCTTGTTGCAATCCGTGCTAAAATCTCCTCACGCTTATAGTCAAAATAAAGCGTTTACTAACCATATCGTTGATGCCTTGATGCAATCTTATGAAGAAAAACTTGAATTGGAAGTTTCTATCCCTAGAAAACTTTATGATGAGTGGGAACCAACTATTAAAATTAAAATTAAAAATTATGAGTTTTATGCTTTGTGTGATTTGGGTGCTAGTGTCTCTACTATTCCCAAAACTTTGTGTGATTTACTAGATTTCCGTGATTTTGATGATTGCTCTCTAAACTTGCATCTTGCGGATTCCACTATTAAGAAACCTATGGGAAGAATTAATGATGTTCTTATTGTTGCTAATAGGAATGATGTGCCCGTAGATTTTATCGTTCTTGATATAGATTGCAATCCTTCTTGCGCTATTATTCTCGGTAGACCTTTCCTTAGAACGGTTGGTGCAATTATTGATATGAAGGAAGGGAATATTAGATTTAAATTTCCATTAAAAAAGGGCATGGAACACTTCCCTAGAAATAAAATAAAATTACCATATGAATCTATCATAAGAACCACTTATGGATTGCCTACCAAATATGGCAATACCTAGATCTATTCTTGCTTGTTATGCCTAGCTAAGGGCATTAAACGATAGCGCTTGTTGGGAGGAAACCCAATTTTATTTTTATTCCTTGCTTTTTGCTACTGTTTAGTAATAAATAAATTATCTAGCCTCTGTTTTGGTTGTGTTTTTTGAGTTTAATTAGTGTTTGTGCCAAGTAGAACCGTTGGGAAGACTTGGGGAAAGTCTTGTTGAACTTGCTGTAAAAAACAGAAACTTTAGCGCTTACGAGAACTGCTGTCATTTTTATTTGGAAAGTTCTATTTAGTTAATTATTTTTGCAGATGATTAATAGATAAATTACGCACGTCCAGAAATTTATTTTAGAATTTTTGGGGTTCCAGATCTTGCGCTAGCTACAGATTACTACAGACTGTTCTGTTTTTGACAGATTCTGTTTTTCGTGTGTTGTTTGCTTATTTTGATGAATCTATGGCTAGTAAAATAGTTTATAATCCATAGAGAAGTTGGAATACAGTAGGTTTAACACCCATATAAATAAAGAATGAGTTAATTACAGTACCTTAAAGTGTTCTTTTGTTTTCTTTCGCTAACAGAGCTCACGAGTTTTCTACTTTAAGTTTTGTGTTGTGAAGTTTTCAAGTTTTGGGTAAAGATTTGATGGATTATGGAACAAGGAGTGGCAAGAGCCTAAGCTTGGGGATGCCCATAGCACTCCCAAGATAATCTAAGGACACCTAAAAGCCAAAGCTTGGGGATGCCCCGGAAGGCATCCCCTCTTTCGTCTACTTCTATCGGTAACTTTACTTGGAGCTATATTTTTATTCACCACATGATATGTGTTTTGCTTGGAGCGTCTTTTATGATTTGAGTCTTTGCTTATTGGTTTACCACAATCATCCTTGCTGTACACACCTTTTTAGAGAGCCATACATGATTTGGAATTTGATAGAATACTCTATGTACTTCACTTATATCTTTTGAGTTATATAATTTTACTCCATGTTCTTCACTTATATCTTTTGAGTTATATAATTTTGCTCTAGTACTTCACTTATATATTTTAGAGCACGGTGGTGGATTTGTTTTATAGAAACTATTGATCTCTCATGCTTCACTTAGAATATTTTGAGAGTCTTAATAGCATGGTAATTTGCATAAAATCCTAATATGCTTGGTATGCAAGATTAATAATAAAACTTTCATATGAGTGTGTTGAATACTAAGAAGAAATTGATGCTTGATAATTGTTTTGAGATGTGATGATGGTGATATTAGAGTCATGCTAGTTGAGTAGTTGTGAATTTGAGAAATGCTTGTGTTAAAGTTTGTGATTCCCGTAGCATAGATGTATGGTGAACCGTTATGTGATGAAGTCGGAGCATGATTTATTTATTGATTGTCTTCCTTATGAGTGGCGGTCGGCGACGAGCAATGGTCTTTTCCTACCAATCTATCCCCCTAGGAGCATGCGCGTAATACTTTGCTTTGATAACTTCTAGATTTTTGCGATAAGTATATGAGTTCTTTACGACTAATGTTGAGTCCACGGATTATACGCACTTTCCTTCCTTCCACCATTGCTAGCCTCTCTAATACCGCGCACTTTTTGCCGGTATCATACACCCACCAAATACCTTCCTCAAAACAGCCACAATACCTACCTATCATGGCATTTCCATAGCCATTCCGAGATATATTGCCATGCAACTTTCCACCGTTCCGTTCATTATGACACGCTCGATCATTGTCATATTGCTATGCATGATCATGTAGTTGACATCGTATTTGTGGCAAAGCCACCGTTCATAATTCTTTCATACACGTCACTCTTGATTCATTGCATATCCCGGTACACCGTCGGAGGCATTCATATAGAGTAATATTTTGTTCTAAGAATCGAGTTGTAATTCATGAGTTGTAAGTAAATAAAAGTGTGATGATCATCATTATTAGAGCATTGTCCCAGTGAGGAAAGGATGATGGAGACTATGATTCCCCCACAAGTCGAGGTGAGACTCCCGACGAAAAAAAAGAGGCCATAAAAAAAGGAGAAAGGCCCAAATAAAAAAATATGAGAGAAAAAGAGAGAAGGGACAATGTTACTATCCTTTTACCAGACTTGTGATTCAAACGTATCTATAATTTTTGATATGATTGCTGTAGGGGAAACGAGAAAAGTGTCAGATGCAAGAACTACAAGCATACATTTTCCTGTTATACGTTACTATGCAATAATTGCTAGTAGATGTTTAATTGGCCGCGGGAATAGTGGGGGCCTCAGTGCTCCTGACCTCGCCATTTTGCGCCATGCTTTACTCCGTGACAAAACTTTCAGTTTAGGTGATATGGCTGCTGAACGGTTGAGTCTAAACCGTACAAAGGGCCCCATTTTTGGAGGTATCTTTGCTTCGTGTCTTGCTAAATATTTTGAGATACCTATTAGACACTATGAGAAAGAACAAAAGGTGCTGCCCCCTATTTTCTTAGACTAATAAAGTATGGTAGCACATGATTTTATTGTTAAGAATAAGAAGAAGATGCTTAAATATAGATTGATATTTGATAAAAATTACTTTGAGATTATTACCTTGCCTGCTCCCACTTTGTTTAACATATTTTCAGGCACGTACCTCATTTTGCCGGAGGCCGTCTATGCATACTGGAGCGTGACACTGATACATCCCCAACGTATCTATAATTTTTGATTGCTCCATGCTATATTATCTACTGTTTTAGACATTATTGGGCTTTATTATCCACTTTTATATTATTTTTGGGACTAACCTATTAACCGGAGGCCCAGCCCAAAATTGTTGTTTTTTGCCTGCTTTAGGGTTTCGAAGAAAAGGAATATCAAATGGAGTCCAAACGAAATGAAACCTTCGGAAACATGATTTTCTCATCAGATAAGATCCAGGAGACTTGGTGCCTCCGTCAAGAAAGCCACCAGGTGGTCACGAGGGTAGGGGGCGCGCCCCGTGCCTGTGGGCCCCTCGAAGCTCCACTGACGTACTTCTTTCTCCTATATATATCCACGTACCCCCAAACGATCGGGGACGGAGCCAAAAACCTAATTCCACTGCCGCAACTTTCTGTATCCATGAGATCCCAACTTGGGGCCTATTCTGGAGCTCCGTCGGAGGAGGCATCAATCACGGAGGGCTTCTACATCATCATCCAAGCCCCTCCGATGAAGTGTGAGTAGTTTACTTCAGACCTACGGGTCCATAGCTAGTATCTAGATGGCTTCTTCTCTCTTTTCCCCCTCTCTCGTGGAGATCTATTCGATGTAATCTTCTTTTTGCGGTGTGTTTGTTGAGACCGATGAATTGTGGGTTTATGATCAAGTCTATCTATGAATAATATTTGAATCTTCTCTGAATTCTTTTATGTATGATTGGTTATCTTTGCAAGTCTCTTCCAATAATCAGTTTGGTTTGGCCTACTAGATTGGTTATTCTTTCCATGGGAGAAGTGCTTAGCTTTGGTTCGATCTTGCGGTGTCCTTTCCCAGTGACAGAAGGGGCAGCAAGGCACGTATTGTATCGTTGCCATCGAGGATAACAAGATGGGGTTTTATCATATTGCATTAAACTATCCCTCTACATCATGTCATCTTGCTTAAGGCGTTACTCCGTTTTTAACTTAATACTCTAGATGCATGCTGGATAGCGGTCGATGAGTGGAGTAATAGTAGTAGATGCAAAATTGTTTCGGTCTACTTGTCTCGGACGTGATGCCTATATACATGATCATACCTAGATATTCTCATAACTATGCTCAATTTTGTCAATTGCTCAACAGTAATTTGTTCACCCTCCGTAGAATACTTATGCTCTTGAGAGAAGCCACTAGTGAAACCTATGGCCCCCGGGTCTCTTTCTCATCATATCAATCTCCATCACTTTATTATTGATTTGCTATTACTTTGCTTTTACTTTATTTACTTTGCATATCTATACCAAAAATACCAAAAAATATTATTTATCATCTCTATCACATCTCACTTCCATAAGTGACCGTGAAGGGATTGACAACCCCTAAGCGCGTTGGTTGCGTTGAGCTATTGTTTTTTGTGTAGGTACGAGGGACTCGAGTGTAGCCTCCTACTGGATTGATACCTTGTTCTCAAAAACTGAGGGAAATACTTATGCTACTTTGCTGCATCATCCCTTCCTCTTCGGGGAAATCCAACGCACTGCTCAACAGGTAGCAGACACCAGCTCTAGAGCCTGAGCCGGAGCCACCCCTTGACCCTTATCGACAGTCTGTTTATCAGTGGAATCCGGAGGAGATCGTCAACCAGTGGCACCCAGAGGATACTCCTCCGTACACCGGAGAGGGCAGCTTTGAGTCGTGGCCATAGACCTACTTAGGCCAAAAGCCTAAGCTTGGGGGAGTACGTATTCCTCACCGACATTACATTCATGTTCACACATTCATGCCAGTTGTCGGTGCTCATACTTTTTCATTGTATCATCCATGCTAGTTTAATTTATTTTTAAGCCTTCTTCTTATGTGTTTGAAAAACCTCAATAAAAACCAAAAAAATAGTTGTAGCTTTTAGCTAGTTTACTTTGCATGCCTGTAGTAGTAATAATTTAAAAAACCCAAAAAGATTTCTCGTTCTTCTTTTGCTTGTTGGGAGCTTTCCCGTATAAATAGTTTTATACCCTTTCTTTTCTTTGGGGGTCGAGAGGAGAAGACTATGATGAAAATGTTGAGTGCCTCTCGTATGCATTATTGTTGATCTAACAAAGAGCTCATATTACATTGTCTTCTCCCTTGAATTGAATGCGTGTAGATTCCAGCTTAGTCCAATGCACGCGCACTACTATTATTATCCACATCGTACGGTTGTGCAAGTGAAAGGCAATAATGACGATATATGATGAACTGGTTGAGATGAGAGAAGCTGGTATGAACTTGACCTATCTTGTTTTTATAAATATGATTAGTTAATCGTTCCTGATTCAGCCTATTATGAAAGAAACATGTTTGCAATGACAATTAGAGATTATAGTTGCTCATGCCATGCTTAATTTGCTAGGAGTTTATAATGGTTTACCTTGCGTGCCAATATGCTATTAAAATGGTTGTGATGTGGTATGATAGGGTGGTATCCTCCTTTGAACGATTCGAGTGGCTTGACTTGGCACATGTGCATGCATGTAGTTGAAACAAAATCAACATAGCCTCCACAATATTTATGTTCATGGTGAATTATATCCTACTCATGCTTGCATTCAGTGTTGATTAATTTTAATGCATGTTCATGACTGTTGTCGCTCTCTAGCTGGTCGCTTCCTAGTCTCTTTCTAGCCTTCACTTGTACTAAGCGGGAATACTTCCTGTGCATCCACTTCCATAAACCCCAAAAGTTATTCCATATGAGTCCACTATACCTTCCTATATGCGGTATCTACCCGCCGTTCCAAGTAAATATGCATGTGCCAAACTCTAAACCTTCAAATGAAATTTTGTTTTGTATGCTCGAATAACTCATGTACCAACTAGGGTTGTCTATATCTTCCATGCTAGGTGGGTTATTCTCAAGAGGAGTGGACTCCGCTCCTCACTCACGAGAAAATGGCTGGTAACCGGGATGCCCAGTCCCATGCTCAAATCAAATCAAAATAATTGCAAACAAAACTCCCCCAGGATTGTTGTTAGTTGGAGGCACCCGTCGTTTCGGACAAGCCATGGATTGATGTTTGTTGGTGGTAGGGGGAGTATAAACTTTACCATTCTGCTTAGGAACCGGCTATAATGTGTGTAGCATGGAAGATATCGAGATCTCTCGGTTGTTATGTTGCCAATGAAAGTATATCGCTCAAAATATTATTTATGTCTATTTCAAAACCGAGGTCTGGCACCTCTACAAATCCCTACTTCCCTTTGCAAAGGGCTTATCTATTTACTTTTATGTTGAGTCATCATCCTCTTATTAAAAAGCACCAGTTGGAGTGAATCGCTGTCATTTGCATGCATTACTATTAGTTTGCATTGAGTATGACTGTGACTGGATCTCTTTTACCATGAATTACAATTTCTAGTCATCCCTTGATCTTAAGAGGTGCTCTGCATTTATGTTTTGTTGTCTCAGAAAGGGCTAGCGATATACCATCTTGTTGTATCATATTATGATTGTTTTGAGGAAGTGTTGTCATCCGAGATTTACTATTATTGCTCGCTAGTTGATTATGTCATTGATATGAGTAAACATGAGACCTAAATGTTATTGTGAATATGGTTAGTTCATAATCTCTGCTAAAAACTTGAATCCTGGATTTACATATTTACAACAAGAAGAGCAAACAGAGTTTGTAAAAGTTTTTCTTTATCACTTGAAGTTTATCAACTGAATTGCTTGAGGACAAGCAAAGGTTTAAGCTTGAGGGAGTTGATACATCTCCATCGTATATACTTTTCCAAACACTTTTTCCCTTGTTTTGGACTCTAACTTGCATGATTTGAATGGAACTAACCCGGACTTACGCTGTTTTCAGTAGAATCGCCATGGTATTATTTTTGTGCAGAAATAAAAGTTCTCAGAATGACCTAAAAAT
Source organism: Triticum urartu (assembly GCF_003073215.2). Classification (NCBI taxonomy): domain Eukaryota; kingdom Viridiplantae; phylum Streptophyta; class Magnoliopsida; order Poales; family Poaceae; genus Triticum; species Triticum urartu. The sequence continues at coordinate 172,221,703 of NC_053028.1, read as the reverse complement.
CAACGGAGAAATTTTTTGGAATATATAAAAAATATTTGCGAAAGAATCAAGGCCAGGGGGCCCACACCCTGTCCACGAGAGTGGGGGCGCGCCTTCCCCCTGGGCGCGCCCCCTGCCTCGTGGGCCCCCTGGTGCTCCATCGACCTCAACTCCAACTCTATATATTCACGTCCGGGGAGAAACAAATCGGAGAGAAGGATTCATCGCGTTTTACGATACGGAGCCGCCGCCAAGCCCTAATCTCTCTCGGGAGGGCTGATCTGGAGTCTGTTCGGGGCTCTGGAGAGGGGAATCCGTCGCCATCATCATCATCAACCTTCCTCCATCACCAATTTCATGATGTTCACCGCCATGCGTGAGTAATTCCATCATAGGCTTGCTGAATGGTGATGGGTTAGATGAGATTTATCATGTACTCGAGTTAGTTTTGTTAGGGTTTGATCCCTAGTATCCATTATGTTCTGAGATTGATGTTGCTATGACTTTGCTATGCTTAATGCTTGTCACTAAGGCCCAAGTGCCATGATTTCAGATCTGAACCTATTATGTTTTCATGAATAAATGTGAGTTCTTGATCCTATCTTGCAAGTCTATAGTCACCTATTATGTGTTATGATCCGTTAACCCCGAAGTGACAATAATCGGGATACTTACCGGTGATGACCGTAGTTTAAGGAGTTCGTGTATTCACTAAGTGCTAATGCTTTGTTCCGGTACTCTATTAAAAGGAGGCCTTAATATCCCTTATTTTCCAATAGGACCCCGCTGCCACGGGAGGGTAGGACAAAATATGTCATGCAAGTTCTTTTCCATAAGCACGTATGACTATATTCGGAATACATGCCTACATTACATTGATGAACTGGAGCTAGTTATATGTCACCCTATGTTATAACGGTTTCGTGAGGAATAGCATCCGACATAATTATCCATCATTGATCCATTGCCTACGAGCTTTTCACATATTGATCTTTGCTTAGTTACTTTTCCGTTGCCACTATTACAATCACTGCAAAACCAATAATGTTACTTTTGCCACTGTTACTGTTACTTCCATATTACTTTGCTACTAAATAATTTGCTGCAGACATTAAGTTTTCCCAGTGTCTGATTCAAAATTATATTGCTTCATCGGACCCGGGGAAATTGCCAAAGCATTTGGCGATTGACACGTTGGAATATAAAGGACTACTAAATAAAATCCTAGATAGGAAGTGGGTCGGTCTCAAAATAAATGAGTTGTTAGTTGTAGAATATTACTCTCGTCAGACTTGAACTTAACGAAAAAAGGAAAGGTTCATAGAATTTTCTTCCCCTTCCCCTTTCCCCGAACTAAATCGCCCTAAGACCATTACCATTAATTTGTATTTTCCCATCAACTAGCTAAAATTGATTAACTTCTTAGGCTCCCCTTGTGTCGAATCAATAAATTTGGGTTGAATACTCTACCCTCGAAAACTGTTGTGATCCCTATACATGTGGGTTATCACACCCAGATCATAGCATAAGCATTTCATGAGCATTTTCATATGCATATAGATAGGATTTCATCCTGCATTCATTCTCATCTACATGGAGTTGCGGGTTCTTGCCGTGAACCTCGCTTCGACAAAGGACGAGAAGATTGCACGACACGGCGATCCTCGGCAAGCCAAACAGATGAGTTCACCTCTTGTCCATTACTATTCTGTAAAGCTACAACTTTGCACAAGGAAACCTCGTCTCTCTCTCTCTATCTCTCTCTCTCTCTTTGAAACTTAGGTGCTCCCATCCATGACTTGAATCCTGCTTCCGTCAGGGTGGTTGCAGTGGCCTTTGGGAAAAAGGAGTTGGCGGGGGGCTGGCCCCTCTGTCTGTTCCCCGGCAGAGGTAGTTCCCCGGCAGACAAAGAGGGTTCCGGTGGGATATCCTGCCGGGGAAAACTTGTTTATTCAATTAAATAGGCACTTTGCCTCTGCATGGACATACACATGCACGAGCTCCCGGAAAAATTCATCTTTTTCATTCATATGCAGTTACAAGTACAAGCATTACAGAATACAAAGATGGACTTGAGAGATTACATTATTTGAATTAAAATTTGGCCATTGCCTACAAGTTTAAGATTGAAAAAATATAAGTGCTCCGCAAACTCCTCTCCCTATTCCTCTTATCCCAGGTATTGCAGTGGGAAGAGAAGAGGACGGGCACCGCGACGATGCAACGCCACCCCCATCCTGGTCAGAAACTTGCATGACCAGTCTGACAGGATCGGGAGTGGCGAGGCTGCGAAGGAGGAAGACGTGGAGAGCGCCTCGACGGCCCCCTGGTCACCATCTCCAGGACCGGAAGAGGGGCTCCAACACCAGCACCGACAGAGAAAGACACCGGGGCCCAGTCGAAAGACCCTAGAGGGGAGCAGGAGCACCAGGGGTACAAGCCTTTTCCCAACAGCTGGAAGAAACGGTGATGACGACGCCGGCAAAGGGGGGGAAGAGCCAGGCAGATGGGCAGCAGGTCGCCAGTACGACACGAACGCGTCGATGCAGTCGTTCTCCTACTGGACAGCCTGCCTCCCATCTTCTCCTTCTCCCCAGGTTTCGTCTCCATCAACCCCGTTCCGGGAAGAAGCCAAGACTCTAGTCCAGCTCTCTCCCCGGGAAGACGGTGAGCAGCCAAAACGGCCAAGGGACTCGAGACGTACCGCTCCCCTCCTTGGCAGGCAGGAAGGTGCGCCTCTCATCGACAATGGCCCCAAGGCCTCTAGGATGGACAATGCTGGGATTACCAATGATCTCTAGCCCCGCCTCCCGGCCGAGCCTCGAAGAGACCAAGAAATTCACCACGCCAAGGGCCAGGCTCACTCCTCGAGCGCCAGCACTAGCGTGGGGAAACAATTGCTCCAAGCAGGAACCCGAGGGCTGACCCTGGGCCCTTTTCTCTAGCATCACCAAAAGAAGCAGAGGACCAGGAAAGAAGGAGAGGGATGAAGAGGTAGATGACTCCGCCTTCCTCCGCCCCTCCTTTTATAGGCAGACCAGGGAAGGGGACTGCTCCATCAAAGGGAGACCACCGCCCTCCTCCGCCAATTCAAGACAGGCGGGCCCTCTTCCAGATGCTCGCCCATGACATGCGCCTCCGTTACCTACCCCGCGCGATGCATGCAGTATATGTGGCCAAGGATAAGAGCGCGTCGTGGGAAGAGTAGTTTGGCAGTTTCTACCCCGTGCATTAAAGTCATTCACCAGCCATCACTGCCGCGGCCCCTCCACTATTGGCTTTGCATCTCGCATGGGGAAATTGGAAACCGCCCCAGAATCAAGTCTACTGAAGCAGCAACGGGAGAAATTCAAGGGAGCAACCCCTTCAGCAGTCCTGCATGTGCACTTATTAGGCCCTACCCCGACGATGCTCCGCAACGCGTTCGGGGCAGGCCCGGGGGCTTCTATCGGTGCAACAGTCCCTGGGTATGTTTACCAACCGTGCACATGCACAAGGTCAAGACTGAAGCACCAGCTCAAGCCAGAGATTGGAGAATCAAGAGATTTGAATTACCAACATACAACCCAGAGAGACCAAGGACGAGCCGGGAGAACAAGATATCTACAGGGAAAGGGCATCCCTTGCCGGGCAGGTGAGCCCGGCAAGGGGCCAGGCTACCACTAGAAGCAAGGAAACAAGATCCCCAGCAGGGCCTGCCGGGGCTTGTGGGGGGCTGAACCACCCCGCCAACCGCACAAGTACAACCCACGTCGTCAATCAGTGCGGTGTCAAGCCGCACGAGAGTTAAATGGCAGCATTTGCCAAATGGCAGCCGCCTCCTACAGAAGAAGCCCACGGATGACACCCGTCCAGCGATGTGTCAAGAGCACAGATGCGGAGCTGGCAAGATAAGCCCGGCAGGCCTTGCCGGGCAGCTAGCGATGTGACACTAAGTGGTGCATTTAATGCACCTTGTCAGCCCGCAGAGTTAGGTATGATAGCACTATTTGCAATCATATCAGTGGGTAATGACCATTTTGCCACTGTGGTAACCCCTTAATCTATAAAAGGAGGCCCATGGCGTTTGTAGGAGGGGGTTAGAGGGTTGGAAACTTAAAAAACCCGAGCCACCATACGGGTGTATGCCACCGTAGCCCCGAGGCAGGCCTTGCCGGGCAAGTGTATCACGCACCACCACATTCATTTCCACCATCAATCCACCAAAGCAGGAGCAGGGTCTTACGCCTCGCGGCGGCCCGAACCTGGGTAAATTGCTTGTGTGCTCTCTGTCGTGTTGTCGTGCGCTGATCTGCTCTTTGTGCAACGCGACATCCCCCGCCGAACCAGCAAGGGGCCGCCCGGTCCCATAGGTGGCCGCATATATCCCGCAACAGAAGGAGGCTATAGCAGAGTTCGTCTCCACATACAGACGGGTCAGCGGCGCTAGGACACTAAAATTGGGCCCGCCTAGCCCGCTGGTCAGGTTTGACCAGTCGCCGCGCGCGCCTTCCTCTGCGGCAGAACAGAGGCGGGGCTCCGGTGAGGCTTGTTGGCGAACAGCAGCACCGTTTGAAAATCTAAGGCCACCCACGAGCTAGGGTGGTCGACGCGGTCCCGTGGGTACCGGCCATGGTGGCCGAAGTGGACGGAGTTGCCGACGGCGAGCTCTCCGGTGGACGGCAGCGTCAGACAAAAGGGGTGCTCCACCTACGGCGGCTCTCGGGGAAAATTGAAGGTGGGGATGGAGTCATGGGGCGAGGAGGGGCGAATGGTGAGGAGTGTGGGGGAGGGGGAGCTCTGGTGGCTTCCGAATCGACAAGGCAGTGGCGGCGGCCGTGGTTGCCAGAGCGGAAGAAGACGACCATCTCTGGTCTTTCTGCTACTACGGGAGGGTCAGTGAGGAAGGGTGAGATGTCGTGATGGACCGAGAGGGCTCAGGGTAAGCTTAAATAGGCAGGGGAGGGCGCTGCGGCGACTTCTAGAGGGTCGACATGGCGGCGACGGCCATTCAAGGTGAATGTGTGAGTGGTGGCGAGGTAGGCGTGGCCGGTGTGTCTCTTGTGAGGCTGGTGAGCTGCGGATGAGCTTGAGCCTTTGGCATTCAAGCGAGAGGGGCCAAGACAGAGAGGTGGCGAAGGCGTACTCGTCGGACGGTGGTCCTGGTCATCGTGGAAGGCGGTGGGCGGCGCTAGGGGCCAAGCGAGGGTGCCAGCGAGGTCCTGGGTGGTCGGGCTGATCCAGAGGAGTATCAAGACGAGAGGTGGAGGCAGCAGAGCAGCGGCAGTAGCTCGGTGGTGACGCGTGCAAAACACACGCTCTGGCCGTGCCAGAGCACGTGCACAGAGTGCTCGACGAAATGCCAGGGCAACCTAGGGGCCTCTGATGGCTGTGCAAATTAATAGGATGGTGATCCTGGTTGAGAGGGCCAATGGACATGCTGGTTTGGCCAAATGATCAAGTGTCTAATGTAAGTTAGAAGGTGGCAACATTCCTGTCCTGCCCACAAGGTGTTTGACAGAATGCTAGGGCCAGCTAGAAAGCTTTGTTGGATTTGAAACTTGGTAGGGTGAGGTCTCTTTAGATGATAGAGATGGCGGTGGAGTCATTTTGGCAAGATGAGAAACTTGCTAGTGCAAGTTTTACCAGAATTCAATTCTGGACAGAAACTTGAGAGTAGTGTTTGGTGGACTTAAAAGATGCAACTGGAGCTAATCTCCTAGACTTGAGGTTTTTGTTGGAAGGACTACAAGATGGCAAATTTTCAGAATTATTGCACCTAGGAAAATTAGGGTTGCAGTTATAACTCGGGAATGGGACAGAAATGAAAAGAGCATGTTTCACTCAAAATTTTCAAAAGACATAGTTAGGTTTTTGCTCAAAAGTGACATATAGGCATCACCTGACCTATCATAATTTTTGTGAGATTTTAAAACAATTATTTAAAATAATTGTAGAGCAACAGAAGCATTTCAAGTACTGAAAACTTTTAAAAGAATTACTTGTGGCAAATTTTATTATGAAAATATTTCCTATTGTTATTTATGATATAAATGAAATGATTTACAAAACAATCAAAGATCACAACATTTTACAAAAATAATCTTCTAAGGAGGGAAGAATTTTGTAAAACAAAACAAAAAAGGCTCTGAAGTTAATAAATGACATGGAGTATCTCAAAATTTTATTTTTGGGCAAAGTTTACTTATGTTACAAACTCTAGCCCCCTTAGGAAAATCTCATCCTCGAGATTTGTTAAGGGCGGAAGAACCGAATGCAAATCACAACAAATGATCAGAATGCAATCATGGCAATGCACTTATGACATACGCCCTAAAATACAATACAATGGTTGCATCATGCAAACCAGTGCTAGGTGCTGCAACAATGACCGTCTATGGTCCAAAGGTGAGATCTACAGGGTCTTGTGGAAGGGTTTCCGGTGCTGGAGCACATTCTTCTTCTTCTGGGGGAAGTGAAGGAACTAAACGTAGAACACGCCCTTCCGGAGTTGGCCATGGTGGTCCACCAATGGCGATATGGGGATTCAGAACAGCAAGATAATGGAGGTAATCCATTAGTTGTTGGGTTGGATGCTCCTGGGCCATCACATATTGAATGAGATTGGCCAGAGTTGGATCCCTCTCTATGCGTTCACAATGGAACATGGCTTCTACTCCAGAAGTTGCGCGGCTCGGGAAATAGTAGTATTTCCTTTCACTGGCAATGGGTACCGTGAATCGAAGACGGGTAACTGCTTCATAAGCAGCTGCCTCAATAGCCATGCATGAGGTTGGCATGGATCTCCCAACGAAGACAACATATGGAGGGCCTTGATTTAAATTCTCCGGTGGGATGTGCACAACTACCCAGTATTTTGAGGAATCAGGGGTGATCCTCATTTTGAACAACTCGTACTGGGTTGGGTGGCTAGAACCAAGGGTATTGCAGGTCAGATCCCACAAAACCTTAACGAAAGTACCAGGGCTTGCATCCGGGGTTCTCAAGTAGGCTCCAGGGTGAGACATGGAAGGATGAATGGAGAAGAGTGGTGCTCAAGTGTGGTGGTGGCTGGTGTTTTGTATGGATACGTCCCCTTATAAGGTGCCTGGGTCAGGAAACACGATGCAGTGCTGGTACGACTTGTGCATCAGCACCGACATAGGGTTGTCCAAGTCAAATTCTCGGACACCACTTCTCAAAAAGAGTGTGACGTATTACTGTGCATGTCGGCAGTCACGTCTAGCATTTACTTTGTCGCCAAACGCCAACCATTTATGCTAGATCACATATAGTATCATTAAAATAGTGGCACACATGTAGTTTACAAGCTCACTATGCCATGCGACTGCTACGCTGAAAATACAAGACAACAGGATCACTAAGATGTGATAATACTCCTGGTGGACTCAGTCCACCCCGTTGACATTTAGTCAAGCGTGTCTTGTAGATGTCGAGGCTTCTCCGTGAGCTTTAGTGTTGGAGTTGTTCGAGGTGGGATGTGGAGCTACAGTGCTGGGATAGCAGTGATGCCCCTCGCGGGGTCTCGTGGTCACAATCCCATTGGAGCAGGTCTCCAAGAGACGACAGAGTTCCCCTGGGGAGGCAAAATCATTGCCTGGATAGACAACAGGGGCAGACCATGGGGGCTCAACTAGCCTCCCAAGTAGAATTATCAGGGTGTCGTTGTCGGTTGCAGCTTCACTTCTCACCGGCGTCAGGAGAGCAAGCGTCCTGCGGGTCGCAATCCGGTCATTAGTGACCTGATCGAATAGTGCCTCTTGCGCCCTCAGGTAGCGCACCAGATGCACTAGAGCAGGATCCGACTTACGGTCTCCATTGGTGACCTGGGTCGGGCTACCATAGCCTTCATGACTAGGGTAGTAGCAGAAAGGGCGGGTGTTAATCCTCGGCGAAAAATGCCGGAGATGAACTATACCCTCTCGGGCTGCAAGTTGGATGGCTTGGGGATCGTCCGAGGTCGTCCTCCCGGTGAACCGTTAGGGACACTCTGATGTGGTGCCCCTCCCATAGATGTGCACCGTGTCCCAGAAGTGATGAATGGCATCACTTGTGTGTTCCTGGTACACAACATATTATGGGGGTTCGTCTATGCCAAAAGCACGACGAGTGAGATTGGCGAGGATTGCTATGAAATCTCCAAGCTCGGATGTGGTGGTTGTCGGTGTCAAAACCGGCCGATCTCGGGTAGGGGGTCCTGAACTGTGCGTCTGAGGATCGAAGGTAACAGGAGGCAGGGGACACGATGTTTACCCAGATTTGGGCCCTCTTAATGGAGGTAATACCCTACTTCCTGCTTGATTGACTTTTATGAGTATAGGGGTTACAAGAGTTGATCTACCTCGAGATCATAATGGCTAAACCCTAGATGTCTAGCCTATATGATTTGTCTTAGCCTCTATGGACTAAACCCTCTAGTTTATATAGACACCAGAGGGGCCTAGGGTTGTACAGAGTCGGTTTACAGAGAAAGGAAATCACACATTGCTACCTCTTGAGCATGTGTTGGTTTTCCCTTGAAGAGGAAAGGGTGATGCAGCAAAGTAGAATAAGTATTTCCCTCAATTTTTGAGAACCAAGGTATCAATCCAGTAGGAGACTACACGCAAGTCACCTAGTACCTACACAAACAAACAAGAACCTCTCAACCAACACGATAAAGGTGTTGTCAATCCCTTCACAGTCACTTACGAAAGTGAGATCTGATAGAGATAATAAGATAAATATTTTTGGTATTTTTGTTGTATAGATTGAAAAGTAAAGATTGCAAAATAAATACTAAACTAGAATTGTAGATCGGAAACTTATATGATGTAAAGTAGACCCGGGGGCCATAGGTTTCACTAGTGGCTTCTCTCAAGATAACATATATTACGGTGGGTGAACAAATTACTGCCGAGCAATTGATAGAAAAGCGCATAGTTCTGATGATATCTAGGCATGATCATCAACATAGGCATCACGTCCGTGTCAAGTTGACTGAAACGATTCTGCATCTACTACTATTACTCCACACATCGACCGCTATCCTGCATGCATCTAGAGTATTAAGTTCAAAAGAACAGAGTAACACATTAGGCAAGATGACATGATGTAGAGGGATAAACTCAAGCAATATGATATAAACCCCATTTTTCTATCTCCGATGGAAACAATAAATTACGTGCCTTGCTGCCCCTGCTGTCACTGGCAAAGGACACCGCAAGATTGAACCCAAAGCTAAGCAGTTCTCCCATTGCAAGAAATATCAAGCTAGTAGGCCAAACAAAACTGATAATTCGAAGAGACTTGCAAAGATATCAAATCATGCATATAAGAATTCAGAGAAGAATCAAATATTGTTCATAGATAATCTTAATCATAAACCCACAATTCATCGGATCTCGGCAAACACACCACAAAAAGAATTACATCGAATAGATCTCCAAGTACATCGAGGAGAACTTTGTATTGAGATCCAAAGAGAGAGAAGAAGCCATCTACCTAATAACTATGGACCCGAAGGTCTGTGGTAAACTACTCACACATCATCGGAGAGGCTATGGTGTTCATGTAGAAGCCCTCCGTGATCGAATCCCCCTCTGGCAGATCACTGGAAAAGGTCCCTAGATGGGATCTCACGGGTACAGAAGGTTGCGACGGTGGAAAAGTGGTTTCATGGCTCCCCTGGATGTTTTCAGGGTATAAGAGTATATATAGGTGAAAGAAGTAGGTCGGTGGAACTGCAAGCGGCCCACGGGGATGGGGGCGCGCCTGGCCCCCCTGGGTGCGCCGCCCTACCTCGTGGCCGCCTTGCTGCTTCCTTGACGTTCACTCCAAGTCTCCTGGATTGCGTTTGTTCCAAAAAAGATCCTTGCGAAGTTTTCATTCCGTTTGGATTCCGTTTGATATTCCTTTTCTGCGAAACACTGAAATAGGCAAAAAAACAGCAATTTGCACTGGGCCTTCGGTTAATAGGTTAGTCCCAAAAATAATATAAAAGTGCATAATAAAGCCCATAAACATCCAAAACAGATAATATAATAGCATGGAACAATCAAAAAATATAGATACCTTGGAGACGTATCAAGCATCCCCAAGCTTAATTCCTGCTTGTCCTCGAGTAGGTAAATGATGAAAATAGAATTTTTGATGTGGAATGCTACCTAACATAACTTTCAATGTATTTTCTCTTTATTGCGGCATGAATGTTTAGATCTGAAAGATTCTAGACAGAAGTTTAATATTGACATAAAAATAATAATACTTCATGCAATGCTAACCAAGCAATCATGTCTTATCAAAATAACATAGCCAAAGAAAGCTTATCCCTACAAAATCATATAGTTTGGCCATGCTTCATTTTCGTCACACAAAATTCTCCCATCATGCACAACCCTGATGAAAAGCCAAGCAATTGTTTCATCCTTTAGCCTTTTCAAACTTTTTCAACTTTCATGCAATATATGAGCACGAGCCATGGATATAGCACTATGGGTGGAATAGAATATGATAATGGAGGTTGTGAGAGAAGACAAGAAGGGAGAAAGTCTAACATTGACGTGGCTAATCAACGGGCTATGGAGATGCCCATCAATTGATTTCAATGCAAGGAGTAGGGATTGCCATGCAACGGATGCACTAGAGCTATAAATATATGAAAGCTCAACAAAAGTAACTAAGTGGGTGTGCATCCAACTTGCTTGCTCACAAAGACCTAGGGCATTTTGAGGAAGCCCATTGTTGGAATATACAAGCCATGTTCTATAATGAAAAATTCCCACTGGTATATGAAAGTGACAACATAAGAGACTCTCTATCATGAAGATCATGGTGCTACTTTGAAGCACATGTGTGGAAAAAGGATAGTAACATTGCCCCTTCTCTCCTTTTCTCTCATTTTTGGGCCTCTCCTTTTTATGGTATTTATCTTTTTTTCGAAGAACTTTCCTCACATGGGACAATGCTCTAATAATGAAAATCATCACACTTTTATTTACTTTACAACTCAAGAATTACAACTCGATACTTAGAACAAAATATGACTCTATGAGAATGCCTCCGACGGTGTACCGGGATATGCAATGAATCAAGAGTGACATGTATGAAATAATTATGAAGGTGGCTTTGCCACAAATACGATGTCAACTACATGATCATGCAAGGCAATATGACAATGATGGAGCGTGTCATAATAAACGGAACGGTGGAAAGTTGCATGGCAATATATCTCGGAATGGATATGGAAATGCCATAATAGGTAGGTATGGTGGCTGTTTTGAGGAAGATATAAGGAGGCTTATGTGTGATAGAGCGTATCATATCACGGGGTTTGGATGCACCGGCGAAGTTTGCACCAGCTCTCGAGGTGAGAAAGGGCAATGCACGGTACCGAAGAGGCTAGCAATGATGGAAGGGTGAGAGTGCGCATAATCCATGGACTCAACATTAGTCATAAAGAACTCATATACTTATTGCAAAAATCTACAGGTCATCAAAACCAATCACTACGTACATGCTCCTAGGGGGATAGATTGGTAGGAAAAGACCATCGCTTGTCCCCGACCGCCACTCATAAGGAAAGCAATCAAAGAACACGCCATGCTTCAAATTTGTCACACAACTTTTACCATACATGCATGCTACAGGACTTGCCAACTTCAACACTAGTATTTCTCAATTCCATAATTACTCAACTAGCACAACTCTAATGTTACCACCTTTATATCTCAAAACAACTATCAAGAATCAAACTTCTCATAACATTTAATGCACTCTATATGAATGTTCTTGTTATACCCATCCCGGATGTCTATCATATTAGGACTAATTTCATAACCAAAGCAAATTACCATGCTGTTCTAAAAGACTCTCAAAATAATATAAGCGAAGCATGAGAGATCAATAATTTCTATAAAAATAAAAGCACCACCATGCTCTAAAAAGATATAAGTGAAGCACTATAGCAAAATTATCTAGCTCAAAAGATATAAGTGAAGCACATAGAGTATTCTAATAAATTCCAATTCATGTGTGTCTCTCCCAAAAGGTGTGTGCAGAAAGGATGATTGTGGTAAACTAAAAATCAAAGACTCAAATCATACAAGACGCTCCAAGCAAAACACATATCATGTGGTGAATAAAAATATAGCCTCAAGTAAAGTTACCGATAGATGAAGACGAAAGAGGGGATGCTTTCTGAGGCATCCCTGAGCTTAGGCTTTTGTTTGTCCTTGAATTTTACCTTGGGGTGCCTTGGGCATCCCCAATCTTAGGCTCTTGCCACTCTTGTTTTGAAATCCATCAAATCTTTACCTAAAAACTTGAAAACTTCACAACACAAAACTCAACGGAAAATCTCACGAGCTCCGTTAGTATAAGAAAACAAACCACCACTTTAAGGTACTGTAATGAACTCATTCTTTATTTATATTGGTGTTAAAACTACTGTATTCAAACTTCTCTATGGTTCATACCCTCCGATACTAGCCATAGATTCATCAAAATAAGCAAACAACACACGAAAAATAGAATCTGTCAAAAACAGAACAGTCCGTAGTAATCTGTAGGTTAATACTTCTGTAACTCCAAAAATCCTGAGAAATTAGGTCATCCTAAATAATTTGTATATTGATCTACTTCAGTTGGAATAAGTATTTTATCGCTCTCTGGTTGAAAATTAAAATTATTCTCGTGAGCGCATACTTTCTGTTTTTTTTAAGCAAGATCAAATAACAATCATCCAAGAAGATCCTAAAGGCTTTACTTGGCACAATCACTAATTAAAACATAAAAACACAATCATAACAGAGGATAGATGATTTATTTATTACTAAACAGGAATAAAAAGCAAGGAACAAAAATAAAATTGGGTTACCTCCCAATGAGCACTATCGTTTAACGCCCCTAGCTAGGCATAAAAGCAAGAATAGATCTAGGTATTGTCATCTTTGGTATGCAATCCATATGTGGCTCTCATAATAGATTCATAAGGTAATTTAATTTTCTTTCTAGGAAAGTGTTCCATGCCTTTCCTTAATGGAAATTGGAATATAATATTTCCTTCTTTCATGTCAATAATTACACCGATCGTTCTAAGGAAAGGTCCACCAAGAATAATAGGACATGTAGGATTGCAATCTATATCAAGAATAATGAAATCTACGGGCACATAAATTCCTATTTGCAACAATAAGAACATCATTAATCCTTCCCATAGGTTTATTATGGCGGAATCTGCGAGATGCAAATTTAAAGAACAATCATCAAATTCACAGAAACCTAACACATCACACAAAGTTTTTGGAATCGTGGAAACACTAGCACCCAAATCACATAAAGCATAACATTCATAATCTTTAATATTAATTTTGTTGTAGGTTCCCACTCATCATAAAGTTTTCTAGGAATAGAAACTTCTAGTTCAAGTTTTTCTTTATGGGATTGCATTAAAGCATCAACGATATGTTTAGTAAAAGCTTTGTTTTAATCATAAGCATGAGGAGAACTTAGCACGGATTGCAACAAGGAAATACAATCTATCAAAGAGAAATTATCATAATTAAATTCCTTGAAATCCAAAATATCGGGTTCATTGCTATGTAAAGTTTTGACCTCTTCCATCCCACTTTTACCAATTTTTGCATCAAGATCTAAAAACTCCGAATCATTGGGACGCCTTGTAACTAAAGTTGACTCATCTCCAGTCCCATCTTTATTAAGATTCATATTGTCAAACAAAAATTTAATAGGATACACACCAATCACTTTTATATCTTCATCATTATTATCATGAAAACTAGAAGAACACGCCTTAACAAAGCAATCCTTTTTAGCACGCATCCTAGCGGTTCTTTCTTTGCACTCATCAATGGAAATTCTCATGGCTTTGAGAGACTCATTGATATCATGCTTAGGTGGGATAGATCTAAGTTTCAAAGAATCAACATCAAGAGAAATTATATCCACGTTCCTAGCCAACTCACCAATCTTAAGCAATTTTTCTTCAAGAAAAGCATTGTTCTTTTGCGAATTCATAAATTCTTTAACACTAGTCTCAAATCAGAGGACATATTATTAAAATTTCCATAAGAGTTGTTGTAGGAATTACCATAATTATTAGAGGAATTACTAGGAAACGTCCTAGAATTGGATTTTCCTCTATACGCGTTGTTACCAAAATTGTTCCTACCAACAAAATTCACATCCATAGATTCATTATTATTCTCAATCGAAGTGGACAAAGGCATATCATTAGGATCAGAAGAAGCACTCTTATTAGCAAACAATTTCATAAGTTCATCCATCTTTCCACTCAAAACATTAATCTCTTCTATTGCATGAACTTTTTTATTAGTACATCTTTCGGTGTGCCATTGAGAATAATTAACTATAATATTATCTAGGAGTTTAGTAGATTCTCCTAAAGTGATTTCCATAAAAGTGCCTCCCGCGGCCGAATCTAAAAGATTTCTAGAAGAAAATTTCAATCCAGCATAAAAAATTTGTATAATCATCCATAAATTCAAACCATGTGTTGGGCAATTACGTATCATTAATTTCATACTCTCCCAAGCTTGTGCAACATGCTCATGATCAAGTTGCTTAAAGTTCATAATATCGTTTCTAAGAGAGATGATCTTAGCAGGAGGAAAATACTTAGAATAAAAGCATGTTTGCACTTATTCCATGAATTAATACTATTTTTAGGCAAAGAAGAGAACCAAGTTTTAGCATGATCTCTAAGTGAAGACGGAAATAGCTTCAATTTAACAATATCATTATCCACATCTTTCTTCTTTTGCATATCACATAAATCAATAAAGCTGTTTAGATGGGTAGCAGCATCTTCACTAGGAAGGCCAGCAAATTGATCTTTCAAGACAAGATTCAACAAAGTAGTATTAATTTCACAAGATTTAGCATCAGTAAGAGGAGCAATCGGAGTGCTAATAAAATCATTATTGTTGGTATTGGAAAAGTCACATAATTTAGTATTATCTTGAGCCATCGTGACAAACAATCAATCCAACAAACAATCACACAAGAGGCAAGCGAAAACAAGCGAACAGAAAAAGGGCGAACAGAAAAGAGGTGAATAAAACGGTAAGGGTGAAGTGGGGGAGAGGAAAATGACATGCAAATGGCATATAATGTAATGCGAGGGATAAGAGTTTGTGATGGGTACTTGGTATGTCTTGACTTGGCATAGATCTCCCCGGCAACGACACCAGAAATCCTTCTTGCTATCTCTTAAGCATGCATTGGTTTTCCCTTGAAGAGGAAAGGGTGATGCAGCAAAGTAGCGTAATTATTTCCCTCAGTTTTTTGAGAACCAAGGTATCAATCCAGTAGGAGACTACACGCAAGTTACCTAGTACCTGCACAAATAAACAAGAACCTCGCAACCAACGTAATAAAGGGGTTGTCAATCCCTTCATGGTCACTTATGAAAGTGAGATCTATTAGAAATAATAAGATAAATATTTTTGGTATTTTTGTTGTATAGATTGAAAAGTAAAAACTCCGCCTATGTTGTCTCAACATAGCCGGTCCCAAGCCAGGGAAAAGGAGGAGGGTTGTGATAGGCTTGGCGAGCCAACATAAAAACTCAGCCACTCTTATGGAGATGAAACCCAAAATATTTTCGTTGGGGCGTAACCCTCTCAGCGACGTGCCACATCGGAATCCGGGTGTGGTGGAAAATGGGCAAGGGCCGGGTCGTCACCCCCAGGTGGCGCGCCGTATCTTGATCCGGATACGGTGGCAAGTGAGCGAGGATCGGGTCGTCACATCCTTAGTGGCGCGCTACATTGGTGCCCGGATGTAATGGAAAATGAGCAAGGGTCTTCGCATTTGACTCGACGAGTGCGAAGGGTAAGGAAGCTAGCCGAGCCTAGGAGGATTCGCTTAGGTAGCTGGAACGTAGGGTCTCTAACAGGGAAGCTTCGGGAGCTAGTTGATGCAGCGGTGAGGAGAGGTGTTGATATCCTTTGCGTCCAAGAAACCAAATGGAGAGGACAGAAGGCGAAGGAGGTGGAGGATACCGGCTTCAAGCTGTGGTACACGAGGACGGCTGCAAACAAAAATGGCGTTGGCATCTTGATCAACAAGAGCCTCAAGTATGGAGTGGTAGACGTTAAGAGACGTAGGGACCGGATTATCCTGGTCAAGCTGGTAGTTGAGGACTTGGTTCTCAATGTTATCAGCGCGTATGCCCCGCAAGTAGGCCACAATGAGAACACCAAGAGGGAGTTCTGGGAAGGCCTGGAAGACATGGTTAGGAATGTACCGATTGGTGAGAAGCTCTTCATAGGAGGAGACCTCAATGGCCACGTGGGTACATCTAACACAGGTTTCGAAGGGGCGCATGGAGGCTTTGGCTATGGCATTAGGAATAAAGAAGGAGAAGATGTCTTAAGCTTTGCTCTAGCCTACAACATGATTGTATCTAACACCCTCTTTAGAAAGAGAGAATGACATCTGGTGACTTTTAGTAGTGGCCAACTCTCTAGCCAGATTGATTTCATCCTCTCAAGAAGAGAAGATAGGCGTGCGTGCCTAGACTGTAAGGTGATACCTGGAGAGAGTGTTGTACCCCAGCATAAGCTAGTGGTTGCTAACTTCCGCTTTCGGATTCGTGTCCAGCGGGATAAGCGTGCCAAAGTTGCTAGAACGAAGTGGTGGAAGCTCAAGGGGGAGGTAGCTCAGGCGTTCAAGGAGAGGGTCATTAAGGAGGGCCCTTGGGAGGAAGGAGGGGATGTGGACAATGTGTGGATGAAGATGGCAGCTTGCATTCGTAAGGTGGCCTCGGAGGAGTTTGGAGTGTCCAGGGGAAGGAGAAGCGAAGATAAGGATACATGGTGATGGAATGATGATATCTAGAAGGCGATTAAAGAGAAGAAAGATTGCTTTAGACGCCTATACCTGGATAGGAGTGCAGACAACATAGAGAAGTACAAGATGGCGAAGAAGGCTGCAAAGCGAGCTATTGGTGAAGCAAGGGTTCGGGCATATGAGGACCTCTACCAACGGTTTGGCACGAAGGAAGGCGAAAGGGACATCTATAAGATGGCCAAGATCTGAGAGAGGAAGACGAGGGATATTGGCCAAGTCAAATGCATCAAGGACGGAGCAGGCCAACTCTTGGTGAAGGACAAGGAGATTAAGCATAGATGGCGGGAGTACTTCGACAAGCTGTTCAATGGGGAGAATGAGAGTTCTACCATTGAACTGGACAACTCCTTTGATGAGACCAGCATGCATTTTGTGTGGCGAATCCAGGAGTCTAAGGTCAAGGAGGCTTTAAAAAGGATGAAAGGAGGCAAGGCGATGGGCCCTGATTGTATCCCCATTGAGGTGTGGAAAGGTCTCGGGGACATAGCGATAGTATGGCTAACCAAGCTTTTCAACCTCATTTTTCGGGCAAACAAGATGCCAGAAGAATGGAGACGGAGTATATTAGTACCTATCTTCAAGAACAAGGGGCATGTTTAGAGTTGTACTAATTATCATGGAATTAAGCTGATGAGCCATACAATGAAGCTATGGGAGAGAGTCATTGAGCACCGCTTAAGAAGAATGACAAGTGTGACCAAAAATCAGTTTGGTTTCATGCCTGGGAGGTTGACCATGGAAGCCATTTTCTTGGTACGACAACTTATGGAGAGATATAGGGAGCAAAAGAAGGACATGCATATGGTGTTCATTGACTTGGAGAAGGCCTATGATAAGATACCACGGAATGTCATGTGCTGGGCCTTGGGGAAACACAAAGTCCCAGCAAAGTACATTACCCTCATCAAGGACATGTATGATAATGTTGTGACGAGTGTTCGAACAAGTGATGTCGACACTGATGACTTCCCGATTAAGATAGGACTACATCAGGAGTCAGCTTTGAGCCCGTATCTTTTTGCATTGGTGATGGATGAGGTCACAAGGGATATACAAGGAGATATCCCGTGGTGTATGCTCTTTGCGGATGATGTGGTGCTAGTTAACGATAGTCAGACGGGAGTAAATAGGAAGTTAGAATTATGGAGACAAACCTTGGAATCGAAAGGGTTTAGGCTTAGTAGAACTAAAACCGAGTACATGATGTGCGGTTTCAATACTACTAGGTGTGAGGAAGAGGAGGTTAGCCTTGATGGCCAGGTGGTACCCTAGAAGGACACCTTTCGGTATTTGGGGTCAATGCTGCAGAGGATGGGGGTATTGATGGAGATGTGAACCATCGAATCAAAGCCAGATGGTTGAAGTGGTGCCAAGCTTCTGGCATTCTCTGTGACAAGAGAGTGCCGCAAAAGCTAAAAGGCAAGTTCTAGAGGACGGTGGTTCGACCCGCAATGTTGTATGGCGCCGAGTGTTGGCCGACTAAAGGGCGACATGTTCAAAAGTTAGGTGTAGCGGAGATGCGTATGTTGAGATGGATGTGTGGCCACACGAGGAAGGATCGAGTCCAGAATGATGATATACGAGATAGAGTTGGGGTAGCACCGATTGAAGAGAAGCTTGTCCAACATCGTTTGAGATGGTTTGGGCATATTCAGCGCAGGCCTCCAGAAGCTCCAGTGCATAGCGGACGGCTAATTCGTGCGGAGAATGTCAAGAGAGGGCGGGGCAGACCGAATTTGACATGGGAGGAGTCCGTTAAGAGAGACTTGGAGGATTGGAGTATCACCAAAGAGCTACCTATGGACAGGGGTGCGTGGAAGCTTGCTATCCATGTGCCAGAGCCATGATTTGGTTGCGAGATCTTATGGGTTTCACCTCTAGCCTACCCCAACTTGTTTCAGATTAAAGGCTTTGTTGTTGTCGTTGTAGATTGAAAAGTAAAGATTGCAAAATACATAGTAAACTAGAATTGTAGATCAGAAACTTATATGATGTAAAGTAGACCTGGGGCCATAGGTTTCACTAGTGTCTTCTCTCAAGATAGCATATATTACGGTGGGTGAACAAATTACTGCCGAGCAATTGATAGAAAAGCGCATAGTTATGATGATATCTAGGCATGATCATGAACATAGGCATCAGGTCCGTGTCAAGTAGAGCGAAACGATTCTGCATCTACTACTATTACTCCACACATCGACCGCTATCCAGCATGCATCTAGAGTATTAAGTTCAAAAGAATAGAGTAACGCATTAGGCAAGATGACATGATGTAGACGGAGAAACTCAAGCAATATGATATAAACCCCATCTTTTTATCCTCGATGGCAACAATACAATACGTGCCTTGCTGCCCCTACTGTCACTGGGAAAGGACACCGCAAGATTGAACCCAAAGCTAAGCACTTCTCCCATTGCAAGAAAGATCAATCTAGTAGGCCAAACCAAACTGATAATTCGAAGAGACTTGCAAAGATATCAAATCTTGCATATAAGAATTCGGAGAATAATCAAATATTGTTCATAGGTAATCTTAATCATAAACCCACAATTCATCGGATCTCGGCAAACACACCGCAAAAAGAATTACATCGAATAGATCTCCAAGAACATCGAGGAGAACTTTGTATTTAGATCCAAAGAGAGAGAAGAAGCCATCTAGCTAATAACTATGGACCTGAAGGTCTGTGGTAAACTACTCACACATCATCGGAGAGGCTATGGTGTTTATGTAGGAGCCCTCTGTGATTGAATCCCCCTCCGGCAGATCGCCGGAAAAGGTCCCCAGGTGGGATCTCATGGGTATAGAAGGTTGCAGCGGTGGAAAAGTGGTTCTGTGGCTCCCCTGGATGTTTTCAGGGTATAAGAGTATATATAGGCAAAAGAAGTAGGTCGGTGGAGCTGTGAGGGGCCCACAAGGGAGGGGGGCGCGCCTGCCCCCCTGGGAGCGCCGCCCTACCTTGTGGCTGCGTCGCTGCTTCCTTGACGTCCACTCCAAGTCTCCTGGATTGCGTTTGTTCCAAAAAAGATCCTCGCGAAGGTTTCATTCCGTTTGATATTCCTTTTCTGCGAAACACTGAAATAGGCAAGAAAACAGCAATTTGCACTGGGCCTTCGGTTAATAGGTTAGTCCCAAAGATAATATAAAAGTGCATAATAAAGCCCATAAACATCCAAAACAGATAATATAATAGCATGGAACAATCAAAAAATATAGATACGTTGGAGACGTAACACACATCCGTACACCAAGCTTGCCATCCACGCAAAGGTGAGTCACATCCAAACATGGGGGGAGGTCTTCTGTCTTGTATCTTCACAGCCCATCAATCCGGCCCACGTAACATAGGCCAGCTCCCCGAGGACCCCATAATCCAGGACTCCCTCAGTAGCCCCTGAACCATGATTCAATGACGATGTGTCTGGTGCACAGATTGTCTTCGGCATTTCAAGGCGGGTTCCTCCTCCGAATACACCAAAGCAGTCGAACAAGATAACTGTATCCGGCTCCATAAAACAGTTACAACCCTAGACCATAAGTGCAAAATACTTGAACAAAATAAATTATGTCCACTGACAGGTTTTTGGCGAGACGTTACATCCGGCCTTATCATTATATCAAACCATTTTTTGGCCTTCCACCCTGGGTTTCCAGGCATGGCCTCTATTGACATGTCTTATCAAAGCAGACATCGTGTCCCCTTATTGCAGGATTCTCGTCAATACGGGTTTGGTTAATCCAACCATGTCATCTCCATGACCCCTTGGAAACAGGAGAGATTTAACACTCGAGGGGGGGCGCTTGATATTCACGGCCTATATAAATGGATAAAGATCCATCCTCTCACCCCACGCCCTCTTCTTTCCTCTGCCTTCCCATCCCCGAGCTCCAGCGCCCAAGCTTCAATCTTTCCCACCACCATCAATCCTTCCAGCAATATCCGGATCCGGTGCTCAAAGCAAGTGGATGGCCTCCTCTGTGACGGAGGAGAACATCAAGAAGCTCCGGGAGGCGAGGTACCTGACTACAGAAATCAAATAGAGGCTCCCTGCAAAAGGGCAAGTCATCCCCACACCAGAGCTCGGTGAGAGAGTCGTGTTCATACCTAACTTTCTCCACATGTTAGGGTTTATCCTCCATCCCTTTGTTTGCGTCCTAATGTTTTATTGCAGGCTAGATTTTCATGATCTAGCCCCGAACTCCTTCCTTCACATTTCGGCATTCATCGTAGTGTTTGAGGAATTCCTCCGCATCCCCCACACTTCGGCCTGTGTCTTAAGGTCTTCCATGTGAAGCCGAAGGTGGTCGAGGGGCAGCACACGGATTGCGGCGGCGCCATCGTGAGCAAGCTCCCCAAGGTCAGCTGGCCCAAAGGGACCTTCGTGGAGACCGTCAAGACATGGTAGCAGGAGTGGTTCTACATCACCGAACCACGCAGCACCAAGTGGGCGCCTGCTCCTGCATTCAGATCCGAACCCCCGCTGCGGCTCGCGTCGTGGACCAACAAAGGCCTGGACTGGGGGTCGCCTGAAGAGGTGCTGATGCTGCAAAAGCGCATCAAGAGTATCATAGAAAAGAACACCAGCCTTACGGATGTAACCTAGGTGATGCTAGTCCATCGAACCCTTCCATGTCAGTGACAACCTCTCCGAATGTGGGAGTTTAATCCGAAAGGGCCGTGGACTTCTGAATCTTGAATATCTGGAAATTTCTCTTCAAGACTCATAAGTCATGGCCGGAGACGTCCGAGGACATTGGCCTCGACTGCAATCACCTGGCCACCCCGGTAAGTATTAAACTTCAGAACATAGCTTAGTTCAAGAACAAAAAGGGGGTGAATGTTGAGAAATTCCTCCTTCAAACAGGGTTGGACGAAAAAGGCGGAGGGGATCAGGTGTCCGACTCCACTCCCTGAGGACCCAGCCAATCCTCTGTTGATGAACATGCTAGTTCCGGTGCCATACCAGGCACCGACGAAGAAGTACAAGAAGAAGAAAGGCAAGGGGGCCGAAAGTGGCCTCCGCCATAAAGGTACTTCGGACACAGTGTCCGGAGGGACCGAGGCTCTCTCCTGTCATGAGGGGGACGAAGACGAGGACGAAGAGGAGGAGGAAGAAGATAACCCTCCTCCCAAGGGGAAGAAGAGGGCGGCCTCTGTAGACCCATAGGTGGAGGTGCCCAAGAGGGGAAAAATATCCCTGTCCGATGACTCGGATTCGGACGCTGAAGCCGTCCCCAAGCATGGCCCTAGGGTCAACCCCCTAGCCGAATCGTAAGTATATAAAGATGCTCTACATACATCCAGTCTTTTTCGAATCGTGGGAAACATATTAAATCATGTGCTGTAGTCCGTCCCGCGATCTTCCCCAACTATCTTCATCGTCGGGGAATTCTCTGTCATCGGAGATGATGGAGAGCGAATCGCCTCTGTGAACCTCCCCACCACCTACTACGGACGACACCGAGGTATTATCCCAAAGGACCTCTCCAATCTATGGAGAGGCGCAGGGGAATGCCAAGATGGCGCCAGAGGGTAATGCTTTGGCCACCGAGAACATGGGGGATGCAATCCCCCTGGAGACTTACGGCCGGGACCTAACCAGTCTGGCGCCCAGCCGGACACCACTCTGGACACCCAAGTGGCTCCAGAGCCGAATAAGCGACCCCTTCTAAGGAGGGGGAAGCGCCAACTCTAGCGGCGACCTCCACTAATCCGAAGGTGCCGAACACACTGATGGAAATGCTTCAACGCGCTTCCATCACGGAGGAGCACCGTACCCTAATGGGTGCGATGGTTGAAAAGGTTCAGTCCGCCAAGAGCGGACTGAACGAAGCCTTCAGTAGCATGTTAACAGGCTTTGAGGTATGTGATGTAAGAACTTTTAGCCATTGTTCATATGAGAAAATATGCCTGTGTGTAGATAGTAGCCCCTGAGACTCTATTTGGTTTGTGGAAAAATGGCCGAATAGAGGATCCATAGTATTCGCAGGAGATAATGTACTTGTCTATTTTGAAAAAATAGGCATCACTGTTAGCGGCAGTTTCCTAGGCAGACGAAGTATCCGAGCTCAAGCGGAAGCTGGGGCTCGCTGATGAGGATCTCGTCCGCATCAAGAAGAGATTTGATGAGGCACAGGGTATGTTTTCAACAAAAAGGAAAAATGTTTACACACCCAAAATGATATGTCATGCAGAGTCTAAGCTCCTTTGTTGGCCTGTTCATTTGCAGGAAGCGCAGCCGCGGTCAAGACCCTGAAGGGCAACCTTGCCCAGGCTAAGGAGCAGGCACGGATAAGCCAAGCAGCTGCTGACAAAGCGGTCGCGGATTTGAAGGCCGAACAGGCTGCCCACCGCTGATACGAGGAGCGAGTGACCGAAGTAGAGCAAGCAATCAAGGATGCTGCCATAAGTGCGTATCCTTGGAAAAGAAAAATGAAGCCCAAGCGGCCGAACTATCCAAGGCTCTCCAGGGAGCCGAGGAGGCGTGGAACAAGTCCCGTGCGGCGCACGAGGTGATCAAGCAGGCCAAGCAAATAGCGGCTTGTAAGCGCTTCCTTTTACAGAGTAAATTCGGCAGCCAGAAGTATGCCCTACTCACTCGACTATGGAGTTCTCTAGATGCATTTGTGAATCTTCCGAAGAGTGTTGCTGACACCTCGCAGTTCTTCCGGGCCCAGGAGGGGCACACGACGAAGAAGTTGTTCTGGTCGCAATTCGCGGCGCAAGAGCGCCCATTGCTATTGAACGACTAGATGGCGCAATGGGACGAGCTGCATAGGGTGTCCGGCTTGGCCATGAGGGACATTATAGTCCAGCTATGGCCGACCGAACCTTTTCTAAGCAGCTACTTCGTCCTGGTGCAGCGACTCTGTGATGCGCTGCCCCGAATTGATGCAATGAAGCGATCGACATGCATAGAAGGTGCGCGGATGGCCTTTGCCTGTGTCAAGATGCACTGAGAGAAAATGAAGGCCTCCATTGTGGCAGTTGAGGGCCCGCCTGGAGGCAAGGACCACCGCACGCCCGAGCGCTATTTCTAATACGTCCTAGAGTGTGCCCTTTTGATAGAGGGTCAATGCTCAAAGGATCTTATGTTCGAATGAATGTATCCGGGTTGTCCAGACTTTTTTTTATGAAACAAGGCCTATGTATAACATGCTTGCTTTGTTTTTTTACAAATCATTTTCCTCCTGTGCGGCCATTTGTTATATCTGAAAGTTTGCCAGTCGTTGGCTTCGGCCCCCACGTAGATGCTACGAGGGTTTTCGAAATAGCACGTAACCACACTTGTTCCAACGTCTTGGTCCATGAAGGAGGTGATCATGCAGCGAACGAGGCAATCAGACTATGCGGCTTTGACACTCTCACTTGCCAGAGGGGTTTGACAATGCAATTTAGAGGTGTAGCCCCTTGTGTCATTCAATTGTCCGAACTTGGGTGCTTGAGACGCCTCACTGGGTGGAGGAAGTCATTCATATAATACGGAAGAAATCACTAGAGATTTAGTAAGTCACCGAATTGCTGACCATCTCGCACCGCATCATGACAGTTAGTTTTCGGCTTTATCTACTGAGATGCTTGACTGAGCGAGCCAGAAGCACAATTGTCGTAGTTCTCCCTTTACTACCTTAGCTGCACAAGCGGAACGTAAGGTGGTAAGCATAGGAGCTGGGCAACCCAACTGACCAAAGACATGATTCGGAGCCGATGCATATAATGCAAAATTCAGGATGCCGAAGTATACTGTAAAAGTGTTCGGACTTTTTGATTTCGAATGTTTGTGGCGAAATAAAGCCCCTGGCCGTTAGTGCCACTGTGTGTGTGTCCATTGGTCATGAAGAGGGAATGGAGTAGGTCAATACCGAATAAGGTAGGAAAGAAAAAATGTTTCCATTATACATTTAAAACATACTCTTACAGAGGATGGCGTACAGGTCAAGGCTATTTTACATGCCAAGAATTTCTAGGTAAAGGAAGAGCTCCATACAGGTCCTAAAAAGGTGGTCTTTCAAGATCCTGTCGCATGTCTGCGTCGCTTTCGTCTTTGAGGGAGGTTCCTTGAAAGGAACGGTCCAGGGTCATTCTTACAAAACCGGGATCGGGGAGAGTCCTTGTTCGTCCGTGGAGTAAATAGGTTTTAATGTACCTGTGGTATTGAAGAAGAGAGGGAAAAGTAATCAAAAGGAGAAAAAAGGTCCAGGTCATATAGGGTGTAGTCGTGCTATAGACCCATCTGTATTGTGCCTCCGTTGATGCCCAAGGTATTTTGAGTGCGTAATTATACACGCGCGGTACAAATGCCGCGGGTGTGTGCGACAATCGACGGTGGCAAAACTGTTAGGATAGCTTTGGAGGTGCCGAGCTGTCATCACACAGAGTTGACCGGACTCGTTTGTCTAGGGGCTTGATGGCTGATAAGGTGTGCCACTTAATAGGGTCGCTTTGTACCTCAACTGCGAGGGCCGCGATGTGCTCCTCGGTATCGAGGGAGCGCTCTGTGTTTCCAATAACTGTAATGACGCCGTGGAGTCCGAGAATTTTGAGCTTTAAGTAAGCATAATGTGGGACCACATTGAAGCGGGCGAAGGTGGTTCGTCCGAGCAGTGCGTGATAGCCACTGCAGAAGGGGGTGATGTCGAAGATCAAGTCTTCACTTTAGAAGATTTCCGGTGAACCGAATACTACTTCCAATGTTATGGTGCCCATACAACGAGCTTCAACACCGGGGATCACTCCTTTAAAGGTGGTTTTGGTGGGCTTAATTCTTGATGGATCAATACCCATTTCGCGGACAGTGTCCTGATAAAGCAGGTTAAGACTGCTGCCACCGTCCATGAGGACTCGTGTGAGATGGAATCCATCGATAATTGGGTCGAGGACCAATGCTGCCAAACCTCCATGACAGATACTGGTCGGATGGTCTCTGCGATCGAAAGTGATCGAACAAGCTGACCATGGGTTGAATTTTGGGGCGACCAGCTCTATGGCATAGACGTCCCTTAGCGCACGCTTGCGCTCCCTCTTGGGGATATTTGTAACATATATCATATTCACTGTTTTGACCTCGGGGGGAAATCTCCTTTCTTCTCCTCTGTTCGGTTGGCGAGGCTCTTCATCGTTGTCCTTGCTAGGTGGCTCTTTCCCCTTATGTTCGGTGTTGAGCTTACTGGCCTGTTTAAAGACCCAACAATTTATGTTGGTACGATTAGTAGGCTTGTAAGGGGTGCCATGAATCTGGCAAGGCCGATTGAGTATTCTGTCCAAACTAGATGGACCATCCTTGTTTCATATGAATGGTTTCTTCCGTTGTCCAGGTTTGGAGCCGTTGAATCCGGCATTGACCGCCGTGTCTTCGGTATTGTTATTACTGCTTCAGCACTTAAGCTTGTTGCATCGTGGTCTACCATTGTCGTCTTTGGCTTCAGAGGTGCTAGGGCCGCTGGTGCTGTTGCTTTGACGAGCCAGCCAGCTGTCCTCTCCCGCGCAGAAGTGGGTCATGAGTGAGGTGAGAGCTGCCATGGACTTTGGCTTTTCTTGGTCGAGGTGTCGGGCAAGCCACTCGTCCCGGGCGATGTGTTTAAAGGCCGCAAGGGCTTCAGCGTCCGGAAAATCAACAATTTGGTTCTTTTTGATTAACAACCTGGTCCAAAGATTCCGGGCTGACTCTCCGGGTTGCTGGACTATGTGACTGAGGTCATCGGCGTTTGGAGGCCGGACATAGGTGCCTTGAAATTTGCCTCTGAAGGCATGATACGTCTCCAACGTATCTATAATTTTTGATCGCTCCATGCTATATTATCTACTGTTTTGAATGTTTATGGGCTTTATTATACACTTCTATATAATTTTTGGGACTAACCTATTAACACAGAGCCCAGTGCCAGTTTCTGTTTTTACCCTGTTTTAGGGTTTCGAAGAAAAGGAAAATCAAACGGAGTCCAATTGACCTGAAACTTCACGGAACTCATTTTTGGAAGGAAAGAAGCCCAGAAGACTTGGAGTGCACGTCGGGGGACCTGCGAGGAGGCCACGAGGCAGGGGGGCGCCCACCCCCTTGGCGCGCCCTCCCCCCTCGTGGGCCCCTCGTGCCCCCCCCCCCTGACGTACTTCTCCCGCCTATATATCTCCATATACCCTAAAACATCGGTGAGCACAATAGATCGGGAGTTCCGCCGCCAGAAGCCTCCGCAGCCACCGAAAACCAATGTAGACCCGTTCCGACACCCTGTCGAAGGGGCAATCCTTTTCCGGTGTCCATCTTCATCATCCCGGTGCTCTCCATGACAAGGAGGGAGTAGTTCTCCCTCGGGGCTGAGGGTATGTACCAGTAGCTATGTGTTTGATCTCTCTCTCGTGTTCTTGAGATGATACGATCTTGTTGTATCATGAGCTTTGCTATTATATTTGGATCCTATGATTTTTCTTCCCCCCTCTACTCTCTTGTAATGAATTGAGTTTCCCCTTTGAAGTTATCTTATCGGATTGAGTCTTTAAAGATTTGAGAACACTTGATGTATGTCTTGCCGTGCATATCTATGGTGACAATGGGATACCACGTGATTCACTTGATGTATGTTTTGGTGATCAACTTGCGGGTTCCGCCCATGAACCTATGCATAGGGGTTGACACACGTTTTCATCGTGATTCTCCCGTAGAACTTTGGGGCACTCTTTGAGGTCCTTTGTGTTGGTTGAATAGATGAATCTGAGATTGTGTGATGCATATCGTATAATCATACCCACGGATACTTGAGGTGACATTGGAGTATCTAGGTGACATTAGGGTTTTGGTTGATTTGTGTCTTAAGGTGTTATTCTAGTATGAACTCTAGGGCTGTTTGTGACACTTATAGGAATAGCCCAACGGATTGATTGGAAAGAATAACTTTGAGGTGGTTTCGTACCCTACCATAATCTCTTCATTCGTTCTCTGCTATTAGTGACTTTGGAGTGACTCTTTGTTGCATGTTGAGGGATAGTAATGTGATCCAATTATGTTAGTATTGTTGAGGGAACTTGCACTAGCGAAAGTATGAACCCTAGGCCTTATTTCCTATCATTGCAATACCTTTTACGCTCACTTTTATCATTAGTTACCTTGCAGTTTTTATAATTTCAGATTACAAATACTATTATCTACTATCCATATCGCACTTGTATCACCATCTCTTCGCCGAACTAGTGCACCTATACAATTTACCATTGTATTGGGTGTGTTGGGGACACAAGAGACTCTTTGTTATTTGGTTGCAGGGTTGCTTGAGAGAGACCATCTTCATCCTATGCCTCCTACGGATTGATAAACCTTAGGTCATACACTTAAGGGAAATTTGCTATTGT
The DNA here is from genome assembly GCF_003073215.2 of Triticum urartu. Lineage (NCBI taxonomy): Eukaryota > Viridiplantae > Streptophyta > Magnoliopsida > Poales > Poaceae > Triticum > Triticum urartu. The sequence continues at coordinate 172,193,507 of NC_053028.1, read as the reverse complement.
CCTACAAACCTCTGGACTTGGAGGCCCAACAACGTCTACAAGAAGAAGGTTGTGTAGTAGACATCAAGCTCTTTTCTGGCGCCGTTGCCGGGGAGGTGAGTGCTTGAAGGTATATCTTTAGATCTTGTAATCGAGTCTTTTAGTTTCTTGTTTTATCACTAGTTTAGTTTATAAAAATAAAATTACAAAAAAATGGAATTGAGTTTGTCTCATATGCTTCACCTTTTAAATATCTTTCGTGAGTATGATGGAAAGGATAATTCTGATCAAGTGCTAGAAGAAGAAATCTATAAGTGGCACTAAATCTTTGAATGATGAGCATGATGGCAATGTTGTAAGTACGAATTCTTTGAATATCCATGATACTAATGATGATTTCACTAGTTATGATGAAAATGCCTCCTATAAACATGTCAATTTTTGTGGAGTACATTGGGTTTGTAAGTACACACCAAATAGGGAAGATAGATATTGCAAGAGGCATAAGTACTTAGAAACTAAATTGTTGCAAGAAGAGCTAGATGAATGTGCTGAAAATTTAAATTATGTTGGCCATGCTTGTGAGCTTTGTAATGAACGTGGTCATTTAATTATCCAATGCAAATTATTTCACGATCTAATCGTGTCCAAAAATTATGATGAATTGATTTCCCTTGCACATTATAGTGAACTTAGTTTTCTTATGGGCTACGAAGAAATGAAATGTATAACTAAGGATATTCCAAAATTTGCCCTTGATAGAGTTCTTCATTTTGACCTAGAGGAAATTTATATGTATTGTGCGGTGAATTGCATTGAAAATCCTTATATTGCCAATTACATAAAGAAAAGAAAAGAAATAGAAGATGAAGAGAATACTAATGAAAGGGAAGAGACTTCCCCATATCCTCCTATTATTTCTTATGATGAATCAGGTAACGAGGAGGAGCCTCCTATTCAACCAATCTCATTAATAAGGAGCTCCAAAAAGAGGATTGAACCCACACATGATGTGGTAAAGAAGAAGAAAAGAAAAAGGAAGAGAGGTAAAAAGATATCTCTCCCAAATAATGCTGCTCCTATTACTATTGTGCGTCATGAAAATATAATCGTGGAAGATAATGATGCTTCTTATGATCTTGAAAATCTTTTTGGCACTTGCTTGGAAGAATATGATAATTGCTATACTATTGGTGCTATCCATACTATTAATGATGAGAGTGATTATGCTTATGATATGAAAAGGCCCAAGATTGGGGATGCTATGTTAGATGAAGATGATGTTTTTGATAATATATTTGCTGCAATTAATGTTTGTCCCAAGCTTGGGGATGCTATGTTTAATGAAGATGATATTTTTAGTCTCCCAAGTTTTGATATGCAAATTTATAATGATGATAGCATGCCTCCTACTTATGATAATTATTGTGATGATACATATGCTATAAAAAGTAGTGATTATATTTATAAAACTTGTCATGATTATGATTACCCCTTCTCTTAACATTACTCTTTTAATGTGGAAACAATTTATTGTATTCAAGTCTCTTATGATACTCCCACTATTCCGAATGATAAGAATTTTGCCTATGTGGAGAGTAGTAAATTTTCTATGCTTGTAGATCATGAAAAGAATGCTTTAGGTGCTGGTTATATTGTTGAATTCATTCATGATTCTACTGAAAATTATTATGAGGGAGCAACATATGCTTGTAGGAATTGCAATAATATCAAGTTTCCTCTCTATGTGCTTAAAATTTTGAAGTTATGCTTGTTTTACCTTCCTATGCAAGTTGATTATTGTTCCCACAAGTTGTTTGCTCACAAAATCCCTATGCATAGGAAGCATGTTAGGCTTAAATGTGCTAGTAATATTCTTCATGATGCTCTCTTTATATTTCAATTCTTATCTTTTATGTGAGCATCATTGAAATCATCATGCCTAGCTAGGGGCGTTAAACGATAGCGCTTGTTGGGAGGCAACCCAATTTTATTTTTGTTCCTAGATTTTTGTTCCTGTTTAGTAATAAATAATTCATCTATCCTCTGTTTAGATGTGGTTTTATGCTTTTAATTAGTGTTTGTGCCAAGTAGAACCTTTGGGAAGACTTGGGGAAAGTCTTGTTGATCATGCTGTAAAAAACAGAAACTTTAGCGCTCACGAGAATTGCTGCCATTTTTATTTGGAAAGTGATATTTAGTTAATTCTTTTTGATGATGATTAATAGATAAATTACTCAGGTCCAGAAATTTATTTGAGAATTTTCTGAGTTCCAGAAGTATACGTTTGATCCAGATTACTACAGACTATTCTTTTTTGACAGATTCTGTTTTCTATGTGTTGTTTACTTATTTTGATGAATCTATGGCTAGTAAAAGAGTTTATAAACCATAGAGAAGTTGGAATACAGTAGGTTTAACACAAATATAAATGAAGAATGAGTTCATTACAGTACCTTGAAGTGGTTATTTATTTTCTTATACTAACGGAGCTTACGAGTTTTCTGTTAAGTTTTGTGTTGTGAAGTTTTCAAGTTTTGGGTAAGGATTCGATGGACTATGGAATAAGGAGTGGCAAGAGCCTAATCTTGGGGATGCCTAAGGCACCCCAAGGCAATATTCAAGGATAGCCAAGAGCCTAAGCTTGGGGATGCCCCGGAAGGCATCCCCTCTTTCGTCTTCGTTCATCGGTAACTTTACTTGGAGCTATATTTTTATTCACCACATGATATGTGTTTTGCTTGGAGCATTAATTTATTTTGTTAGTATTTGCTTGATGTTATTTAGAACAATGTTTTTCATCTTTTATTTCAATAAAAGTGGCATTGATAGCCTTTACTATGCCTATGTTACAAGTATACATGTTGCTGTTTGAAAACAGAAAGTTTACCGCTGTTGCAATAATTCCCTAGAAAAGTAAGAATCTGATAAAATGTTGAAACATTTTGCATATTAAGCTCTGATAAATTTACTACAGTGGGAATTTTCTTTCATAATTTTTGGAGCTAGGGAATTATGGATGTTGCTGCATTCTTTACAGACTATCCTGTTTAGGCAGATTGATGTTATGTTTGCATTGTTTGCATATGTTTGCTTCTTTAATGATTCTATTTGAGGATAGGACTATTAAATATGCAGAGGCATTTAGTATGCAATGTTGAATAATAATTTTAGTGATTTGCTACAGTAGAGTATGATAAGGTTTTGGCAATGGTTTATGCTAACTCATCTCACGAGTCCTTGTTGAGTTTTGTGTGGATGAAGCTTTTGAGATTTAGGGAGACCGTGATATGAGAGGAATTAAGGAGACACAAAAGCTCAAGCTTGGGGATGCCCAAGGCACCCCAAGATAATATTTCAAGAAGTCTCAAGCATCTAAGCTTGGGGATGCCCTGGTTGGCATCCCACCTTTCTTCTTCAACAACTATCGGTTAGTTTCGGTTGATCCTAGGTTTTTGCTTCTTCACATGATGTTTGCCATTCTTAGACTGTCATTTTATTTTGCTTTGCTTGCTGTTTGAATAAAATACCAAGATCTGAAATTATTAAATGTTAGAGAGTTTTCACATAGTTGCGTAATTATTCTACTACTCATTGATCTTCACTTATATCTTTCGGAGTAGTTTGTCGATGCTCTAGTGCTTCACTTATATCTTTTAGAGCATGGTGGTAGTTTTATTTTGAAGAAATAGATGAACTCTCATGCTTCACTTCAATTATTTCGAGAGTCTTAAATAGCATGGTAATTTGCTTAAAATCCTAATATGCTAGGTATACAAGATTAGTAAAAACTTTCTTATGAGTGTGCTGAATACTAAGAGAAGTTTGATGCTTGATGATTGTTTTGAGATATGGAGGTAATAATATCAAAGTTGTGCTAGTTGAGTAGTTGTGAAATTGAGAAATGCTTGTGTTGAAGTTTGAAAGTCCCGTAGCATGCACGTATGGTAAACATTGTGTAACAAATTTGAAACATGAGGTGTTACTTGATTGTCCTCCTTATGAGTGGCGGTCGGGGACGAGCGATGGTCTTTTCCTACCAATCTATCCCCCCTAGGAGCATGCGCGTAGTGCTGAGGTTTTTGATGACTTGTAGATCTTTGCAATAAGTATGTGAGTTATTTATGACTAATGTTGAGTCCATGGATTATACGCACTCTCACCCTTCCATCCTTGCTAGCCTCTTCGGTACCGTGCATTTCCCTTTCTCACATTGAGAGTTGGCGCAAACTTCACCGGTGCATCCAAACCCCGTGATATGATACGCTCTTTCACACATAAACCTCCTTATATCTTCCTCAAAACAGCCACCATACCTACCTATTATGGCATTTCCATAGCCATTCCAAGATATATTGCCATGCAACTTTCCATCATTCCGTTCATCATGACACATTCATCATTGTCATATTGCTTTGCATGATCATGTAGTTGACATCGTATTTGTGGCAAAGCCACCGTTCATAATTCTTCCATACATGTCACTCTTGAGTCATTGCATATCCCGGTACACCGCCGGAGGCATTCATATAGAGTCATCTTTGTTCTAGTATCGAGTTGTAATCATTGAGTTGTAAATAAATAGAAGTGTGATGATCATCATTATTAGAGCATTGTCCCAAGTGAGGAATAAAAAAAAGAGAAAGGACATAAAAAATAGAAGGCCCAAAAAAAGGGAAAGGCCATAAAAAAGAAAAGGCCCAAAAAATGAGAGAAAAAGAGAGAAGGGACAATGCTACTATCCTTTTCCACACTTGTGCTTCAAAGTAGCACCATGATCTTTATGATAGAGAGTCTCTCATGCTATCACTTTCATATACTAGTGGGAATTTTTCATTATAGAACTTGGCTTGTATATTCCAACAATGGGCCTCCTCAAGTGCCCTAGGTCTTCGTGAGCAAGCAAGTTGGATGCACACCCACTAGTTTCTTTTGTTGAAGCTTTCATACATTTATAGCTCTAGTGCATCCATTGCATGGCAATCCCTACTCCTTGCATTAACATCAATCGGTAGGCATCTCCATAGCCCATTGATTAGCCTCGTTGATGTGAGACTTTCTCCTTTTTGTCTTCTCCACATAACCCCCCTCATTATATTCTATTCCACCCATAGTGCTATATCCATGGCTCGCGCTCATGTATTGCGTGAAAGTTTATGAGTTTGAGATTACTAAAGTATGAATCAATTGCTTGGCTTGTCATTGGGGTTGTGCATGATGAGAGCATTCTTGTGTGATGAAAATGAAACATGACTAAACTATATGATTTTGTAGGGATGAACTTTCTTTGGCCATGTTATTTTGAGAAGACATAATTGCTTAGTTAGAATGCCTGAAGTATTATCATTTTTATGTCAATATGAACTTTTGTCTTGAATCTTTTGGATCTGAATATTCATACCACAATTAAGAAGAATTACATTGAAATTATGCCAACTAGCATTCCACATCAAAAATTCTTTCTTTTATCATTTACCTACTCGAGGACAAGCAGGAATTAAGCTTGGGGATGCTGATACGTCTCCAACGTATCTATAATTTTTGATTGCTCCATGCTATACTATCTACTGTTTTGAATGTTTATGGGCTTTATTATACACTTTTATATCATTTTTGGGACTAACCTATTAACCCAGAGCCCAGTGCCAGTTTCTGTTTTTACCCTGTTTGAGGGTTTCGAAGAAAAGGAAAATCAAACGGAGTCCAATTGACCTGAAACTTCACGGAACTCATTTTTGGAAGGAAAGAAGCCCAGAAGACTTGGAGTGCACGTCGAGGGACCTGCAAGGAGGCCATGAGGCAAGGGGGCGCGCCCTCCACCATCGTGGGCCCCATGTGGCCCCCCTGACGTACTTCTTCCACCTATATATCTCCATACACCCTAAAAACATCGGTGAGCACAATAGATCAGGAGTTCTGCCGCCAGAAACCTTCGTAGCCACCGGAAACCAATCTAGACCCGTTCCGGCACCCTACCGGAGGGGCAATCCTTCTCCAGTGTCCATCTTCATCATCCCGGTGCTCTCCATGACGAGGAGGGAGTAGTTCTCCCTTGGGGCTGAGGGTATGTACCAGTAGCTATGTATTTGATCTCTCCCTCTCGTGTTCTTGAGATGATACGATCTTGATGTATCATGAGCTTTGCTATTATATTTGGATCCTATGATGTTTCTTCCCCCCTCTAATCTCTTGTAATGAATTGAGTTTCCCTTTTGAAGTTATCTTATCGGATTGAGTCTTTAAAGATTTGAGAACACTTGATGTATGTCTTGCCGTGCGTATCTGTGGTGACAATGGGATACCACGTGATTCACTTGACGTATGTTTTGGTGATCAAATTGCGGGTTCCGCCCATGAACCTATGCATAGGGGTTGACACATGTTTTCGTCGTGATTCTCCCGTAGAACTTTGGGGCACTCTTTGAGGTCCTTTGTGTTGGTTGAATAGATGAATCTGAGATTGTGTGATGCATATCGTATAATCATACCCACGAATACTTGAGGTGACATTGGAGTATCTAGGTGACATTAGGGTTTTGGTTGATTTGTGTCTTAAGGTGTTATTCTAGTAAGAACTCTAGGGCTGTTTGTGAAACTTATAGGAATAGCCCAACGTATTGATTGGAAAGAATAACTTTGAGGTGGTTTCATACCCTACCATAATCTCTTCGTTCGTTCTCTGCTATTAGTGACTTTGGAGTGACTCTTTGTTGCATGTTGAGGGATAGTTATGTGATCCAATTATGTTAGTATTGTTGAGGGAACTTGCACTAGCGAAAGTATGAACCCTAGGCCTTATTTCCTATCATTGCAATACCGTTTACACTCACTTTTATCATTAGTTACCTTGCTGTTTTTATAATTTCAGATTACAAATACTATTATCTACTATCCATATCGCACTTGTATCACCATCTCTTTGCCGAACTAGTGCACCTATACAATTTACCATTGTATTGGGTGTGTTGGGGACACAAGAGACTCTTTGTTATTTGGTTGCAGGGTTGCTTGAGGGATACCATCTTCATCCTACGCCTCCTACGGATTGATAAACCTTAGGTCATCCACTTGAGGAAAATTTGCTACTGTCCTACGAACCTCTGCACTTGGAGGCCCAACAACGTCTACAAGAAGAAGGTTGTGTAGTAGACATCAAGGCATCCTCCAAATCTTCCTAGCTACCAATAGAGATTTTGGGGAGGCTGTTTAACCAATGTCGTGCTGGACCCTTGAGCTTCAGGGGGAGGTACTTAATGGCGTGGAGGTCATCACCGCGAGCCATGTGGATATGGAGAAGAAAATCTTCGATCCATACTTCTGGATCTGTCATTCCATCATATGATTCAATGTTCACGGGTTTAAACCCTTCTGGGAACTGGTGTTCCATTACCTCATCGGTGAAGCATAAGGGGTGTGCGGCGCCTCTGTATCGGGTGACATCGTAACAGAGTTCGGATGACATCCATATGCGGTTTTCCGCCCGGGTGAGGTTATGCTTGTCGCGCCAGGCCTGATGGTCGTCCTCTCGCATTGGGGCGCGCCCCCTTGATCCATAGATTGATCTAGTCTGACCGGCTCTATTGTCCAGGTCATGTCGTAGGTCGTAGGTATATCCTGGGGCCGCTGTCTCCCTGCCTCTAAGGCGGGGTGGTGCGGGCTAGTGTTCGGCCTGAGTGGCCGCTCTATCCTGTCCGTGCGGTGGCCGGTCTGGCTCATCAGCGCGGTCATGTTTTGACGGTATTGGCTCGAGGGAATTGTCGTTGAATTGTGGTAGTAGCTGATGCTTCGGATAACTTTTTGGTAGGTGTTGAAGACCATACTCTTCGGCAGCTAGGACCTGGGTCCATCTGTCGTTGAGTGTATCATGTTCGGCTTGGAGCTATTGTTGCTTCTTTTTTAGGCTTCTCGTCGTGGCAATTAGCTCGCACTTAAAGCACTCTTGCTCAAGTGGCTCCTCTGGCACGATGAAATGTTCGCCACCGAGGCTTACGTCATCCCCGCGCGTGTCCTGCTCTGCCTCCTCGGGTCTCCGGATCATCTCCTCGCCACCAGCGACCTCCCGCCGTTGGTCTTCGTCGCCGTCAACGAAAATCTGCCTCACCGTTGTCGCTGTAGCGAACTCTTGACGAAGTAGGGTATGCGTTCGACCTTTCACTACAATAAAAGACACATCTGTGACATTTTGCGTCGAACGAATTTTTTCGTGTCATACTTATGACACTTCTATGACAATAATTGTGACAAAACCCGGTAACATCATAGATGTGGTGGGCTCCTACTTCGATGACAAAAAATCATGACAGAAAATGGGCTTTTCGTCCTGGGCGAGCCGGAGACGCAGCTGCATGACATTCTTTGGGCCGTCCATGACGAAAAAAATCATGGTAGAAGCGAGGGCGAGGAAAATATCGGGGTGTTCCCGGTTACGGTGGGTGGTCGGGGCCAAGCGGTGCACAGAGGTTTGCGCGTTTCTCTCGTACACGCACGCGCGTGGGTGTGAGGCGTTGGGCTCTAACTGAACCCGAGCGAGGCGTTCGCCTACTGAACCTGAGCGATTGCACTGCAGGCTACACATTACTGAACCCGAGCGATCGATCGATGGCTGTTAACTAAACCCGATCGAGCGATTCCTTCGCTACTGCTGCTAACTGAAGCCGATCGATGCTGCCTCTGGATGAACAGTGCGCATTGCTGGGGGGTTTGGATGAACAGTTCCCGGTGGGGGTGGATGAACAGGACCCCGATCGATCGAGCCGGTTGGGGCTGGATGAACAGGACCCCGTGGAGGGCTGGATGAACAGGACGACCTCATAGAGGGCCGGATGAACAATAGACGGTGGAGTGCTGGAAGAATAGTAGCCCGTGGAGGGGTGGTTGAATAGGAGCCCGTGTGGAGAGGATTGGTTGAACAGTAGCCGATGGAGTAGCACGCGGTGGAGGCTGGATGAACAGGAGCCCGTGGATGAACAGTCACAGGTGGAGGCTGGAGGAGGTCGACGGTGGATGAACAGTAGCCCGTGGAGGCTGGAGAGGGTCGACGGTGGAGATGAACAGTATCCCGTGGAGTCTCGTTTTGCGGTACGCCACACTCCTCCCAATGAACAGGACCCCTGTTTCGACCGTAGCGCTCCAACACAAGTCTATTTCCTCCATTTTGCGGTACGCCACACCCCTCCCGGTCAACAGGACCCCGTTTCGACCATAGGAGGTCCGTTTCCTCTATTTTGCGGTACGCTAGACCCCTCCCGATGAAAAGGATCCCGTTTCGAACGTGGTCGGTCGAACACAAGGCCGTTTCCTCCGTTGTGCGGTACGCCAGGCCTCATTTCCACCAGCTCTTCCGTCCAAGCCGGTTGGCTCCCACGCGTTCCATTGCCTCCCGGTGAACACGACGCATTCCGTTGCCTCCCCTTGAACACGAGATGATGAAGTTTCTCCGTTCCGACCCAGCCATGTACACAAGCCCTGGCCGTACGTATGCGCGAGTAGGCATTCGAGACCCCGCCCGTTTGTACGTACGTGGCCGTATTTTCTTTCTTGCACACTGGCCGTTGTACGTATGTGTACATGCTACGTGTGCGCCTCTAGGATGACACGTGCGCGCCTCTACATCAACCAGTATGTACGTACACGTTCGCGACCAGAATGACAACGCTATGTACACTTCGACCAGGTGGCTACCGACTGTTAGGCACTTCCTTGCGTGCGAAGATGTAGTTAGTGGGTCCTAGCAGTCAGGGGGCGAATCATTTTTTTTGCCCGGACGCACTTCCTTGCGTGCGAAGATGTAGCTGGTAGCTCCCAACAGTCAGGGGGAAAACATTTTTTCGTGAAATACGGTTTACCGTCCGGTGGGTCCCTGATGTCAGGTCGAGGAATCATTATTTTCCGCGTAATAAGGAGGCACTTCCTTGCTATGGCCGTGGACCCAGCTGTCAGCCTCTCCACGTACAGTCCACGTCCGATGGAAGCCGTTCCTTGACCACGTTGACCACGCCGCGTCGAGAGCACCAGGGCGGTGGACGACTGTGAGGCCTAGGAAGGGGACGACGCAGAGCCGGGAAAGACGCGGCAGTGGATGCCCACGCGTAGAGGAGTATGAGGGTTCACTGGTTCGCTGCTATGTGAGGCTGCCATCGCCACAGAATAACAAGGGGTGTGGGTGAGTAGAGGGATGGCCTGGCCAACGGTGGGAGTAGTAGGGGGCGGTGAGGCCTCCGCGGCATCACAGCCGGCCACGGGAGGCAGGAGCACCAGGCACGACCGGCGCTGGTTTGGGCGGCTGGAGCAAGAAGACCAGAGGTTGAAGAAGCACTACGGCCGTTGGATGGACATCGTACGGTCACTGGATCTAGAATCGTGCATATTGACTAAGTTGACAAAGCCCTCCGTCCCTGTCAACTTAGTAGGCCCACAAGTCAGCCTCCCACTATACTGGGTCCCACCTAGCTGGGGGAGTATTCATTTTGTGTGCGTAATAAGGAGGCACTTCCTTGCGTGCGAAGGTATAGCTGGTGGGTCCGAGCTGTCAGCGGCAGTAACATTTTTTCGCAAAATACAGAGGCCCTTTCGGTGGGTCCCAGATGTTAGGTGGAGGAATCATTATTTTGCGCGTAATAAGGAGGCATTTCCTTGCGTGCAGTCGTGGACCCAGCTGTCAGCCTCTCCACATACAGTCCACTTCAGATGCATGTCGATTGCTGACCACGTTGACCAGGCCACACCGAGAGCACCAGGGCAGTGGACAATGGCAAGGCCTAGGAAGGGAACGACTCGGAGCCAGGGAAGACTCGGCAGTTGTTTCCCACGCGGAGGGGAGTACGAATGTACGAGGGTTTACTGGTTCGTCTGCCATCGCCGGAGAATAACAGCAGGTGTGGGTGAGTAGAGGGATGACTAGGCCAGTGATGGGAGTACGATGGGGCGGTGAGGCCTGCGCGGCAGCACAGCCGGCCGCGGGATGGAGGGAGCAGGTAGTCCCGCTGACGCTTGTTTGAGTGGCTGGAGTAGGAAGAGCAGAGATTGAAGAAGCACAACGGCCGTTGGATGGACATCCAACAGTCACTGCTTGTGCATCAACCTTTTTTCCAGGAAAGCCTCAAATCTGTGGAAAATATCATCCAACCCATCTGCCATTATTTCTAATAATTTACAGCCCATTTGCTAATTATTAAGGTTTTTCTGGAGCCCATATTCTTTTTGTTAGCATTACAACCCATATTGTGGCCACGGTGAAAAAATTATACGAAATTTTGCATATTTTGGTGCGGTCTGAACTGTTTTTGATCCCGAAATTTCAAGTCACATTCAAACTGATTTTAAATATAAAATCTAACAAATTGTCCACGCATAAAAATCAATGCAATTTAAAATCTTGAAATGAAAAAAAAATTTGAAACTAATTGCAGGTTTGATGTGTTTTAAAAATCTACAACCCATTTCTCATTATTGATAGGCCATTTTCTCGGCCAACCGAATGAAGCTCTCCTCGTCTAGAAAGATTTGCAGCCCAACAGGCCTAATAAAGCGACTTACTTGGCAAATCACAAAAAAATTGGGCTAGGCATTTTCAGAAAGAAAAAAAACTACTGGGTTGGTCCGTGGTAAACATAAAAGAGAAGGCTGTCTAGACAGGCCGGAGTGCCCCGCACAGCCCAGTTGACACCCTGCTTCTGCCTCAAAAACAAATTAGAAAAATGCCACTGCAATTTCCAAACTTTGAAAAATGCCACTACAATTTTTGCAAACTTTGGAAAACGCCACTACAATTTGCAAACTTTGAAAAACGCCACTCTAGACTTCGAAAGATGCCACTGGAAATGGCATGAAATGGCATTTTTCAATTTGCAAACTTTGAAAAACGCCACTCCAGACTTCGAAAAATGCCACTGGAAATGGCATGAAATGGCATTTTTCAAAGTTTGGAAATTGTAGTGGCATTTCTCGGAAACACCAGATTTGGAGTGGTATTTATCAAATTAAACCAAAACAAAAATAATTGGGCGAGCTGTTGGGTCCCTGGTGTCAGCCGCTCGTTGTGCAATTCTCTCGTTTATTGACTACGTTGACAATGGCATGCGACCAAGATGTCAGAAATCCATTAGGAGGAGCCATTTTTTATTGGCTTGAAATAAGGAGGCACTTGCTTGCGTACTGCCATGACCTTGGCGGGTCCCTGCTGTCATCCTCTCCACATACAATCATCTCCTGATTGTGTACGCGTCAACTTGGTAGGCCCACAAGTCAGCCTCTAAACCCGTGGAGGACAAATACAACCCATTTAAAAAAATAACAGCTCATTCCATATGTTCAAACGGAAAGTTCAACATTCAGAGCAAAGTAACAGGTCTAATCCACATGTAGAGTACTGAACTTCCATGTTGACAACCATCATAGCCAAGTTAACTATCTACTCCCACTAATACTCTAGTAGCATACAAGTACTAACTTACTCTTAGCTAACTAGACGATGTCGGCCGCCATCTGCGGTACATGCTAAACGCCGGCACCGGCGTCCTCCGCCTCGCCTCGGACTTGCCAGAGGTGCGATAGGGCACGTTGCTCGCGCGTGTTGGCCCTTTCCATGCCGGCGTGGTCCACCGAAGCTTCGGCTTCTAAGCGGGTGAGGGAGTCCTGGATTAGGGGTGTTCGGATAGCCGGACTATACCTTTAGCCGGACTCCTGGACTATGAAGATACAAGATTGAAGACTTCGTCCCGTGTCCGGGAGGGACTTTCCTTGGCGTGAAAGGCAAGCTTGGCGATACGGATATATAGATCTCCTACCATTGTAACCTACTCTATGTAACCCTAACCCTATCCGGTGTCTATATAAACCGGAGGGTTTTTAGTCTGTAGGACAACATACACATCAACAATCATACCATAGGCTAGCTTCTAGGGTTTAGCCTCTTCGATCTCGTGGTAGATCTACTCTTGTACTACCCATATCATCAATATTAATCAAGTAGGACATAGGGTTTTACCTCCATCGAGAGGGCCCGAACCTGGGTAAAACTTCGTGTCCCTTGCCTCCTGTTACCATCCGGCCTAGATGCACAGTTCGGGACCCCCTACCCGAGATCCGCCAGTTTTGACACCGACATTGGTGCTTTCATTGAGAGTTCCTTTGTGTCGTCGCCGTCAGGCTCGATGGCTCCTACGATCATTGATAGCAATGCAGTCCAGGGTGAGACCTTCCTCCCCGGACAGATCTTCGTCTTCGGCGGCTCCGCACTGCGGGCCAATTCGCTTGGCCATCTGGAGCAGATCGAAAGCTACGCCCCTGGCCGTCAGGTCAGATTTGGAAGTTTAAACTACACGGCTGACATCCGCGGGGACTTGATCTTCGACGGATTCGAGCCACTGCCGAGCGCGCCGCACTGTCACGATGAGCATGATCTAGCTCTGCCGCCGAACAGTGCCCTGGAGGCCGCACCCGCATTGGCTCCGACCCTTAATTCGGAGCCAACTTCGCCGATCGAGGATGGGCGGTTGGACGCCACCCCGGGGGCTGCGACCCCAACGGTGATTGAGCCGAACACCAGCCTTGTACTCTGCGAGACTCATGACTCCAAGGATCCGGACTCCTCTCCGGACTCCGAACCCTCCACGCCCCTGCCAATCGAATCCGATTGGGCGCCGATTATGGAGTTCACTGCCGCGGACATCTTTCAGCACTCGCCTTTCGGCGATATCCTGAAGTCACTAAAGTCTCTCTCTTTATCAGGAGAGCCCTGGCCGGACTATGGTCAGCAAGGTTGGGGTACGGACGATGAAGAAATTAAAAGCCCACCCACCACCCACTTTGTAGCCACTGTCGACGACTTAACCGACATGCTCGACTTCGACTCCGAAGACATCGACGGTATGGACGCCGATGAAGGAGATGATGAAGAACCAACGCCTACTAGGCCCTGGAAAGCCACCTCGTCATATGACATATACATGGTGGACACCCCAAAAGAAGGAGATGGCGATGGAACAGCGGAGGATGACCCCTCCAAGAAACAGCCTAAGCGTCGGCGTTAGTGGCGCCACTCAAAATCCCGCCAAAACAAATACGATGATTCCAGCACGGGAGGTAATAATACTCCGGAAAGTGCCGAAGAAAACCCCCTCCAGCAAGACTTAGCACAGGAGGATGGAGAAACCAGCCCTCATGAGAGAGCGGCAGACAGAGAGGTCGAGGACGATAATTATATGCCTCCCTCTGAAGACGAGGCAAGCCTCGACGACGACGAATTCGTCGTGCCATAGGATCCCGTCGAGCAAGAGCGTTTTCAACACAGGCTTATGGCCACGGCAAGAAGCCTCAAGAAAAAACATCAACAGCTTAGAGCTGATCAAGATTTGTTGGTCGACAGATGGACTGAAGTCCTTGCGGCCGAAGATCATAAACTCAAACGCCCCTCCAAGAGCTACCCAAAGCGTAGGTTGCTACCCCGATTAGAGGAGGAAGCACTTGATGCGGCCGACCGGCCACCTCGTGGCCGCGACAGAGAGGCCTCCCGGCCCTCCACTCAAGCCGCACCCCGTACCAAGGCACGAGAATATGCGCCGGACTTACGAGACATGTTGGAGGACAAGGCAAGGCAAACACGATCGATCTACGGATCGCGTGGGCGCCCCACGGCTCGAGACGGTAACCGTCACGCCGGCCACAAATTCGGCTGGGCCGAACACAGCTCATTGGAGCTACGTCATGATATCGCCCAGTACAGAGGCGCCGCACACCCACTATGCTTTACAGAAGAAATAATGGATCATCAAATCCCTGAGTGTTTCAAACCCGTAAACATCGAATCATATGATGGCACAATAGATCCTGCGGTATGGATCGAGGATTATCTCCTTCATATCCACATGGCCCGCGGCGACGATTTCCACGCCATCAAATACCTCCCACTCAAGCTTAAAGGACCAGCTCGGCATTGGCTTAACAGCTTGCCAACAGGATCAATCAGTTGTTAGGAGGACCTGGAAGCCGCATTCCTCGACAATTTCCAGGGCACTTATGTGCGGCCCCCAGACGCCGATGACCTAAGTCACGTAATTAAGCAGCCAGAGGAATCGGCCAGGCAATTCTGGACACGGTTCCTAACAAATAAAAATCAAATAGTTGACTGTCCGGACGCTGAGGCCCTAGCAGCCTTCAAGCACAATATCCGTGACAAGTGGCTGGCCCGGCACCTTGGACAGGAAAAGCCGAAATCTATGGCAGCACTCACGACACTCATGACCCGCTTTTGCGCGGGAGAAGACAGCTGGCTTGCTTGTAGCAACAATATGGCCAAGAACCCTGGTAATTCGGACACCAGGGACAGTAGTGGCAGGTCGCATCGCAACAAGCAGAAGCGCCGCATTAACGGCGACAATGCTGAGGATACGACAGTTAATGCCGGATTCAGAGGCTCTAAATCCGGTCAGCGGAAAAAGCCATTCAAAAGGAATCCTAGGGGCCCGTCCAGTTTGGACCGAATACTCGACCGCTTGTGCCAGACACATGGCACCCCCGAAAAGCCGGCCAATCACACCAACAGGGATTGTTGGGTGTTCAAGCAGGCAGGCAAGTTAAACGCCGAAAATGAAGACAAGGGGCTGCATAGCGATGACGACGAGGAGCCCCGGCCGCCGCACAACAGTGGACAGAAGGGTTTTCCCCCACAAGTGCAGACAGTGAACATGATATATGCAACCCACGTCCCCAAAAGGGAGCGGAAGCGCGCGTTAAGGGACATATACGCGGTAGAGCCAGTCGCCCCAAAGTTCAACCCATGGTCCTCCTGCCCGATCACCTTTGATCGAAGGGACCATCCCACTAGCATCCGTCATGGCGGATTCATCGCATTGTTCCTAGACCCAATTATTGACGGATTTCATCTCACTAGAGTCCTTATGGACGGCGGCAACAGCCTGAACCTGCTTTACCAGGATATAGTGCGGAAAATGGGCATAGATCCCTCGAGGATTAAGCCCACCAAAACGACCTTTAAAGGCGTAATACCAGGTGTAGACGCCAACTGTACAGGCTCAGTCACACTTGAAGTGGTCTTCGGATCTCCGGATAATTTCCAAAGCGAGGAGTTAATCTTTGACATAGTCTCGTTTCGCAGTGGTTATCACGCACTGCTCGGGCGAACCGCATTCGCTAAGTTCAATGCGGTACCGCACTACGCATACCTTAAGCTCAAGATGCCAGGCCCTCGAGGAGTAATTATGGTCAATGGAAACACCGAACGCTCCCTCCGAATGGAGGAGCACACGGCGGCCCTTGCAGCGGATGTACAAAGCAACCTCTCCAGGCAGTTCTCCAGTCCGGCCACTAAACGACCAGACACCGTCAAGCGCGCCCGGAGTAACCTACAACAAGACCGCCTGGCACGATCCAAGCAGGCGTAGCAATGCGGCCCCAACCCCAACCCTCGCAAAAAGGCGACGCCAGTACTTCGGGTACATAACCACGCTCTAGGGATACCATGGGTACAGGGGGAGGGGCACCATCACGGCATGCCCAAAAATACGGCTTAAACCGTACCAAGGGCTGCTGATTTTTTTTTATTTTCTCTTACTTTCAGGACTCCATCCTTCGAAAGGCCTGTTCGGCAGTTCAATTGCCGCACAAACGATGCAAGAACCATGGAAGCAGACAAGCCACGCCGCAGTACGGAACTCCCAGGTGATCTCTATCACGAGCAGTATACCTGTTCCGCATACTATTCCGCAGCTTGCCCCTGGAACGGACATGTTAGCTAGTCCAACCTTCCACTTATCGCATTATTTGTATCGTTCTGCTTTGATCGCAGCCCTTTTTAATAAACAATGCATATCTTTCGTCTATTTTTGCATTACCTTTTTTCTTTATATATGTTCCTTAACGATATGTTGCACCCGTACACGTTGGTACGGCCAAAATACGCCAGGGGCTTTAGTACCCCTCAATATGGTGTGAGAAGTCCGAACACTTTAACAAGTGCGGCACCCCGAACTTATAGCATTATATGCATCGGCTCCGAATCATGTCTTGGGTCAATGGTTGGGTTTGCCTGGCTCCTATGTTTTGGTGCCTTACGTTCCGCTATATCGGCTAAGGTAGCACTAGGAGAACCACTGCGATTGTGCCCCAGTTGACCTGGGTCGAGCACCTCAGTGGAGAAAGCTAAAACTGACTGTCATGATGAAGCGAGAGCTGGTCGTTGTTTGAGAGGTTTTTCGAGTCCCTAAAGACTTATGCCGCTTAGGGCGAGGAGCCGGCTCTGTCCGGCCAAGGCGTGGATAGCGCCCCGAACTCGGTCTTCCGAATACCAGGGGCTTCGCCGAAATTTAAAATTATAGAATTCTATGGCTAAGTGAGAGTGTTCACGCATTATAGTCCGATTGCCTTGTTCGTTGGGCTGAGCGCCTCCCTCGAAGGACCCAAACATGGGGAAAAGAGCGCTCAGGTTTATCCTCGAACACCCCAGCACTAGCAGCACGGTGGCAGAAGCCGACGACTCACCATCTCTCAGAATTGATAAATAGCCGCACAGAAGGTAATATTTTAAATTCCAACTGCATTGCTTAGCGCATATAAACAAGTTTTCAGTGCACAAGACAAAACGAGCAAGTTTCACTCAAAAATTACATCCCCAGAACATTCATCCGCCACCAGGCAGGCACCCTTCAGAACATCCTTATAGTATTTCTCGGGCTTGCGATGCTCTTTCCCCGGCGGTGGCCCGTCCTTCACTAGCTTCTCAGCATCCAGCTTGCCCCAGTGCACCTTAGCACGGGCAAGGGCCCTACGGGCACCTTCAATGCAGACGGAGCGCTTGATGACTTCGAGCCTTGGACAGGCCTCCACCAGCCGCCGCACCAGCCCGAAATAGCTCCCAGGCAGAGCCCCTCCAGGCCACAACCGAACAATGAGGCCCTTCATGGCCTGTTCGGCCGCCTTGTGGAGCTCGACCAGTTGCTTCAGCTGGTCGCTCAGGGGCACGGGGTGTCCGGCCTCAGCATACTGAGACCAGAACACCTTCTCTGTCGAGCTGTCCTCCTCGGCTCGATAGAATGCGGCGGCATCGGACACACTCCGGGGAAGATCTGCGAACGCTCCTGGAGAGCTCCGGATTCAGGTAAGTAACAAGTAACTCACGTTTATGTGTTTGCTTTGCATAAAGAATGCCTTACCCGCCGCTATCTTCTTCACCTCATCCAACTCCTGGAGGGTCTTTTGGGATTCGGCCATGGCAGACTTGGCATTTTCAATAGCCACCGCGAGCTCGGACGCTCGCGTTTTTGAGTCAAGCTCCAAACTCTCATATTTTTCCATGAGAGCCTGGAGCCCTTGCCGCACCTTGCCAACCTCGGCTTCATACTTCTCCCGCTCGGTGCGCTCCGAGGCCGCCCTCTTCTCGGCCTCGACTAGCGCTTGCTTAAGGGTCGCCACTTCAGACGTGGCCCCTAAAATAGCCACGATAATCCTGTCATTCTTTGCAATTGCACCTTTTTATATATATTTAAAAACAAGGTATTTCTTACCTTCATTGTCCTCGAGCTGCTTCTTGGCACGCTCGAGCTCTTGCTCGGACCGCTCGAGGTTCTGCTTTAGCGTGTCCACTTCCGCAGTCAGTGCGGCGGACGCAAGCAGGGAAGCCTGCATATGCATATTGACTCATTTTTGTTAGACTCCTGCGAATTCTATTTGATCCTCTATTCGGCTTTTCTTCCCGAACGCCAAACAGAGCATCAGGGGCTACTGTCTATGCGGTACTATTATTTACACATTCTTTACTTACCTCAAAGCCTGTCAAAAGGCTAGTACAAGCTTCAGTCAGTCTACTCTTGGCGGACTGAACCTTCTGGACCACCGCACTCATAATAGTGCGGTGCTCCTCGTCGATGGAGGCACCTTGGAGTGCCTCCAACATATTGTCCGGCGCCTCCGGTTGGATGGGGGCCACCGGCAGGTGGACTTTCTCCTCTTGGAAGGAGGTCCCCCGCCGGACTCTGGAACCTTTGAAGGTTCCAGAGCAGTGTCCGACCTAGAGCCGGACTTGGATCCCTGGGGGGTTTCATCCCCTTTACTCCTGGAGTCCGGGAGGTCGCCTTGCGACGCCTCCAGGACCACCTCCTCCCGGCTTGGAACCTGTTGGGACAACACTTTGGTGTCGTCCGTAGGGCGGGGGGAGGAAGCCGTCGGAAGCGAGTTCACATCCGACGAGTCCAGTGAGCTGCTCGACGACGCGTCGAGCCGGTCTTTGGGTGGGCTGCATAAACATATTCGACGTAAGGGAAAGCTGTGCAATAAACTAATACTGTGAATTACTCTGGTATCCGGATACTTACGATTTTGCCAGGGGCTTGGCCCTGGGCTGCCACTCCTCTCTGCCGTCGGCGTCGGTGGAGTAGTCCGGAGGAAGGGTTTTCCCCTTCTTGGACCCTCCGGCCTCCCCAGAGAGGGCGGCCTTCCTTTTCTTCTCTCCTCCCGCTGGAGGGGGAGAGTTCTCCTCTTCTTCCTCCTCGTCTTCACGGGAGGAATGCCCCTCGGAACCATCGGATGATGGATCCGACACCTCCTGGCGCCGGGCACTCTTTCGAGTCCCCGTGGCCTTTTTCGCGGCCTTCTTCTCCGGCACCACATAGGGTGCCGGAACCAACGGCTTCGCCAAGCGAGTGTCCGCTGGGCCTTCGGGCAAAGGAGCTGGACAGTTGATCTGTCCGGACGTCACCTACCAATCCTGTCAAAGGTAAGGGAGCTTAGATCCCGCATGGAGTCAAACTATGAAAAACTGATACCCTGTAAAAGGAAAAAAATAGCTTACCGCGAGAGCGTGACACTGCGCACTGAATCCGCGATCCTCGGTAGCGGATGCTGGAGCCTTGGCGCCTTCGAAAAGAACCTTCCAGGCATCTTCGTACGTCATGTCGAAGAGCCTGCTTAGGGTTTGGTGCCGCGCCAGGTCGAACTCCCACAGGTTGAAAGCCCGTTGTTGACACGGGAGGATCAGGCGGATGAGCATAACCTGGACTACGTTGACAAGTTTGAGCTTCTTGTTTGCCAGGGTTTGGATGCATGTTTGGAGTCCGGTCAGCTCTCCTTTTTTACCCCAAGACAGGCCCGTCTCCTTCCAGGAGGTGAGCCGCGTGGGTGGTCCGGATCGAAACTCGGGGGGTGCGACCCATTCGGTGTCACGCGGCTCGGTGATGTAAAACCACCCCGATTGCCACCCCTTCAGGGTCTCCACAAAGGAGCCCTCGAGCCATAGGATAATGGCCATCTTGCCCACCATGGCGCCTCCGCACTCTGCCTGGTTGCCGCGCACCACCTTCAGCTTGACGTTGAAAGTCTTGAGCCATAGGCCGAAATGGGGGCGGATGCGGAGGAAGGCCTCGCACACGACGATAAACGCCGAGATGTTGAGGACGAAGTTCGGGTCCAAATCGTGGAAATCCAGGTCGTAGTAGAACATGATCCCCCGGAAAAATGGGTGGAGAGGGAAGCCTAGTCCGCGGAGGAAATGGGGGAGGAACACCACCCTCTCATGGGGCCTAGGGGTGGGGATGAGCTGCCCCTTCTCGGGGAGCCGGCACGCGATGTCGTTAGACAGGTATCCGGCCTTCCACAGCTTTTTGATATCTCCCTCCGTGACGGAGGAGACCATCCACTTGCCTCCCACTCCGGACATGGCTGGAGAAGGTTGAGGTGGGGAGTGCGGACTTGGGCGCTGGAGCTCGAGTGCGCAAGAATGGATAGGCGAAGGAGGAAGAAGGCGTAGGTGAAAAGGTGGATCCTTATCCCCTTATATGGGTGGACGCAACTACATGTCCCCACCAGCCTGGTAAAACTCGCTTATCTCCAAGCGCCGTAATCAATGGCGCGGTTGGGTTACCCACGCCCGTATTGATGAGAATCCCGGGATAAGGGGACACGATCTCTGCTTTAACAAGACGTGCCAAGGAAACCGCCTCGTATAACGCGCTGAGGTGGGATAATGAAACGACTCGGATAAAGGCTTGGCCGTGGTGTGTCACGCTACGGAATACGTCAGTAGATTAGATTGGTGTAAATATTATTCTCTCTATGGCAATATGTGGAAACTTATTTTGCAGAGCCGGACACTACCTTTGTGTTCAAAATCTTCTACGAAGTACTTGGAGGAGGAACCCACCTTGCAATGCCGAAGACAATCTGCATGCCGGACTCGTCGTCATTGAAGCCTGGTTCAGGGGCTACTGAGGGAGTCCTAGATTAGGGGGTGTTCGGATAGCCGGACTATACCTTCAGCCGGACTCCTGGACTATGAAGATACAAGATTGAAGACTTCGTCCCGTGTCCGGGAGGGACTTTCCTTGGCGTGGAAGGCAAGCTTGGCGATACGGATATATAGATCTCCTACCATTGTAACCGACTCTATGTAACCCTAACCCTATCCGGTGTCTATATAAATCGGAGGGTTTTTAGTCCGTAGGACAACATACACATCAACAATCATACCATAGGCTAGCTTCTAGGGTTTAGCCTCTTCGATCTCGTAGTAGATCTACTCTTGTACTACCCATATCATCAATATTAATCAAGCAAGACGTAGGGTTTTACCTCCATCGAGAGGGCCCGAACCTGGGTAAAACTTCGTGTCCCTTACCTCCTGTTACCATCCGGCCTAGACGCACAGTTTGGGACCCCCTACCCGAGATCCGCCGGTTTTGACACCGACAGCGGGAAACCCACTTGACGAGATGGTAGTAAAAATCGGCGTCGCGAATGCGTGCGTGCCCAACAGCCTCCAGGGCTATTTGCCGGGCACCGGCCTCCATGTAGTCGGCCCAGTTGCGGGCGCTCTGCTCGCGACTCAGAGCGTCGGTGCGCTGCTGCTCCATGTCCCGCTGGCGGCGCAAATCGGCAATACGCTGCTCCTTCGCCAGGCGGTTGCGCTCCAACAACTCCTGATAGTATGCATTGCCATCTAAAGACCGATAGAATGCCTCCTCCCTCCATCTGCCTTCCGGTGAAAACCGAACACTAGTTCCGGCCATGACCACCTCCGGTGTCGCCTATCACGGACGGGTGGGGGCATGGCAGATGTGGCGGGAGCGAGGATAAGTGGCAAGCGTCGTCGGGCCGATGGGGGCTTATGAGGATAGGGCGAGTAGGGTGATGGTGCCACCGGAGAAGCCTGGGAAACAGTAATTATAGGCAGAAGGTAGGCGAACTAGCATGTCGCAGGAAATGCGACGGCCATCACGGTCATCGGAATTCAATGCATAAGCAGGCATGGCTTAGCACACGAGCTTGCCGTGGAAAACTAGAAAAACTGAAATTATGACTGTGTCGTCCCATCCCATCAGTGGTGTGTCCCGTCCGTGCTGGGTCGCACGCCAGCATGACGGTCAAACGAGTGCACTCGAATCATCCAGATGAGGTACTCCCTCCTTGTCAAAAATGATTCCACCACTCATCATCTACCTTGGTTGGTTAGATTTTTGAATTAAGCCCTGCAAACCGGAAAGGAGGTAGTACGTGCGTGATCCGCTATTTATTCATGTAGGATCGAGTAGGTCATTTTTTGAATTGATCCCTGCAAACCGGAAAGGAGGTAGTACGTGCGGATCAGCAATTTATCTGTGTAGGATCGAGTAGGTCGGATAGCGCACGTGTAGGATCGAGTAGGTCGGATGGTGTACGTGTACGGTCGCATTAGCTGATGAACGTTCGCTGGGAGGATAAGTGTCGGCGTTCTGGGAACGGGGGTCCCCAGACTTGCCTGCCTGCGGCCTGCGGCGTGGCTCAAAGGGGGGCCCAGCACGGCCCATCTTCACCAACGCAAACTCAAGACCCTCGTGAGGGGCCAAGCCTCGCGGGGCAGACGACACAGAGCTTCCTCAGGCACGGCCTCGTCAGGCTGGCTCACGAGAAGGCAGAGAGATCAAGGCGGGGTACCTCGCGAGGTGCCCATGACGCAAGCCATGACGACTCAGGGCGCCAGGCGGGTGCCAGCCCGCACAGCGTCCTCCTTTCCTCTTTGGTGCAAAGGGGGGCAAGCACTTCAGCAGCACGAACGCGAGGCCTGGGGGGATGCGCAGCCGGAGCGCGCCCCCCGGCTGTAGCAATCCGCCTGTCGCCATGCTGAAGATCGCCTCCACGGCCGCGGGGAGACACCATGGTGGACACAGGATGCTTGCGAGGGCGCCCTCGGCCGCGCTTGGGTGGGGGTGAGGCGGGCTCAACTCGGCAAGCCTTCCCCTTCTCGGCAGCTGAGAACCTCCTCGACGGGGCCATGAAGAAAAAGGAGAAGCAAGGGGGGATGAACTGGAAGGGCGCGCGCCGGTCCATACTTATGGCTGGCGATGGCCAACCAACGGCCCCCACGATCGCAGGTAATTATGACCCGCTTCGCATGCAGGGACTTGTCCAATCCGTGTAGTTGCCGAGGCGCCGTGGGGAAGTGGAGATGCCCACGTCCAATCAACCGCCACGTGGCGCCCAAGGCCGCAGGCTCTTAGGGCCCGCGGCGTTTCGCTCTTGCCGTTCCGCCTCCCTGCACGGCCAAGTCCGGGCGCGCCTTGGCCCGGGGGCTACTGTCGGCGTTCTGGGAACGGGGGTCCCCAGACTTGCCTGCCTGCGGCCTGCGGCGTGGCTCAAAGGGGGGCCCAGCACGGCCCATCTTCACCAACACAAACTCAAGACCCTCGCGAGGGGCCAAGCCTCGCGGGGCGGGATGACACGGAGCTTCCTCAGGCACGGCCTCGTCAGGCTAGCTCACGAGGAGGCGGAGAGATCAAGGCAGGGTACCTCGCGAGGTGCCCGTGACGCAAGCCATGACGACTCAGGGCGCCAGGCGGGTGCCAGCCCGCGCAGCGTCCTCCTTTCCTCTTTGGTGCAAGGGGGGGCAAGCGCAGCCGCGGAGTACCGAGGCGTCAGGCATAGGTTGCCATTTCGGTGCAACGAGACCAAGACCAGGAGGACTACGAGACGGAGGTCACCATGGAGCCCAAGACGGCGTCATCACCAGAGCCTTGCGCAGGCGAAGACTACTTTTGTCAGGATAGCTGATACTTGCTGTCCCCTTTCAAACTAGCCCGCCATTGTTGGCTCCCTTCCCGCTCGATATTTGGGAAGAGGACCAGGGCCTCTATAAATAGGACCAGCCACCCACATGGCGAAGGGTCGACCGGTTGGAAGGAGAGAGAGAGAGAGAGAGAGAGAGAGAGAGAAAGGCGGCTGAACTCCTCCCAGCAGTTCATCGCCCCAGCCAAGAACAGATCCTCGCGAGGCTGTTCTTCCTTGTATTGTTCATCATCATCGGCCCAAGAGGCAATCCACACACCACACACTGGAGTAGGGTATTACACCACAACGGTGGCCCGAACCAGTATAAACCCTGTGTCCCTTGTGTTGTTCTTTTCATAGCTTTGATCCTAGCGC
The DNA here is from genome assembly GCF_003073215.2 of Triticum urartu. Taxonomy (NCBI): domain Eukaryota; kingdom Viridiplantae; phylum Streptophyta; class Magnoliopsida; order Poales; family Poaceae; genus Triticum; species Triticum urartu. Next base: position 172,169,126 of record NC_053028.1, on the reverse strand, counting down.
GGCGGGGGGGTGCAGGTAGGTAGGAGGCGAAATCTCCACGCGCACCCCAGTGTTCGAACCTCAAGGGTCTGCCGGAACCCGAAATCCTACAATAAGGCATTTGCGAACGTTTTTGCTGGTAGTTTCTTCATATTCGCATGGCATTTTCTTCAAAGCAGCTTGCCAGTTTCTTTAGAGGTAGGCATTTTTATTCAAAAAACTACCACTTCGGATCTTGTGTTGGAACTAAAACTGCCAGGAGCGCATTACTAGGCTAGCTAGTGATCGATCAGTAACTTGTAAACACTGAGCGAACAGAAATAAGGAACTGTTAGTAACTTTTAAACACTGAGAACACAGAAATAAGGATCATGTTGTGCACAGTAGTAAGAGCCGATCCATTCAAAATGTTCACACAAGACTCACAGGCTTGGCATTGTAATATGTTCACATTAGTAGCCCAAATTCAAAACCAACTAGTACGATTCCCATACATAAGATCAACATGTTAATGCATCTCAATGATTCACAGATCATATATAAATATGTAGCTCCAAAAGCAAAGATCTAGAAAAAACATCTGTTCTTCCTACTAACATGGATGCTTCTCTTGGCCAACATTCAGTACAGACTGAAAGACAAATTTGTTTGTGAAGTCTACAATTCCTCTTGCAAACGTAAGTAGTTTCACCAACAGCTGGAACCATGAGAATGAACCACACATGATGGAGGAACATCCACTACAATATAATTTGGTCTTCTCTCGATCACACGGCGAGACTATTTTCGGAATGCAAACTTTAACTTAGGCAAAATGATGCCCATTGTATAATAACACCAAAGCAATGAAGCACCTAGTGTTGGCCAATAAATAGTATAGTACTACTTTTCTGCAGTCCATGAAGTGACTATCCAATCTTTTTGTGTCTATTTTCAAATGGCACTGCATGCAGTGACTATACTATTCTCTTGTACAGTTCAACCAAAATTGCGGTCACTTTGTGTGTTTGCCAAATAGGAACGGGCAGACATCTCTATCTGCACAAATATCAAGCAGCTAGTAAACATATACCCCACCTTGTATTTTCAGTTTAAACATGTCTCTTCTGCTTAGCATCTGTCATGTTTTACACTGGACAATTTGATACAGTCATGCTTTGCCCTGGACAATTTCATACTGAATTGATTTGCTGGTTTAGAGCAGAAATATAGCGCCTATTCTTCATCATACCAAGGATATCCATGTTCGCAGTGATGGAAGAGGTGAAATCGATACAACCAAAATTGAGCATCCAATCATTGAATCATGTCCTGCACCTCCAATGTAGGTCCACCCTACCAATAAATTCACATGCAAACCACTAGTATTAATATCTGATGACAGTACAAAAAGAGTAGCAAGATAGTAGCAAACCATGTACCTTCGTATTAAACAGCTCATAGTGCCACCAATTGGATTTAAAGGTTTGGAAGAAAACATGCTCCTAATGTTGAACCAGTTGGACTTTTTTGTGCAGTTCCACTAAAATCGAGCATCCGTGTTTGCATATATATTGAAAGTGTGATTACTATAAAAGTGGCACTAGTTGAAGCATAGACTCACAAAATATAAGCATTCCAATTTCTTAATGGGAAAAGGTAGCAAGACTGTTTCTAACCACCTATTTGAAGGAATAAATAAGGCAACAACGGCTGATGTCAGAAAGGCATCTATAGTTCTTTCTGAAAGAATGATCGATTCCTGACCTTTCCTCTTCTTTTAAGCATATTTTGTGCAGTTCAACTAAAATAAAATGTTATCACCGCCTTGACAATTCAGTGACACTGTACAAAAGGAAATGACTTAACATTACATCATGATGTCAGGTATGTAGTCGACAGGCATTAGAGAAAAACATACAGACCTCCTCCGATAACATAATGAACATTAATTTTAACAAAGGTGTGACTAGCTTTATCGGGATAATTTGAGTGAACTCTACACCCTCTGTTCCTTAATATAAGACGTTTTCACGGTTCAATTTAAAGTACCCAAACGTCTAGTATTTAGAAAAACAGGTAGTAGTTTTCTTGAGCACATATCTGGGAAAGCTTGCCACACTTTATATATGTCCATACGCTAATGCAACACCATTCGAATAGTACAAATATACACTAATCCAGTGGCTAGTGCAACAGTAGAGTTGTTATTTTATTACAGGGTACAGTACAATGGTTTTACTGAACAGATTTCCATAAGCTCTAGCACTGGAAGATTTCTATAAGAATTAACAATACAAAATGTAAAGGTAACAAGTTTCAGCATTGGTATACTAGCTGTGTAAGAGCATTAAACTAAATACAAAAGTCTGAAGGTAACTAGCATTATTAACTAATGACAGTATTAAAAATTGCAAACCATGTACCTTCAAGGTAAATATCATTTCGAACTCGAGTGGACATGAAAAATTGCTATCCCAATCTTGATAATCGATCAAACATAAAAACTTGATCGAACGAATCAATACAATAGCCAAAGGAGGAGGTGCCCACTCTTGACCTTTCCTCTTGTCTTCATAATTTTTTGTGCAGTTTAACCAAAATAAAATGACATCAGCGCCTTGGCATTTTGATGACACTATACAAAAAAATTGACTTATCTCATGAAAGTGAGGTATGTAATCTATAAGCGTTAACAGTGCAAAAATCTGAAGGTAGTAACAAGTTTCATCGTTGGTATACTGGCTGTGCAACAGCATTAGAATGCCTTCGCTGAAAAATCTTTAATACATCCACAATCAACGGCTAACCCTGAAATAATCCAGAGACTTTAAATGGCATTGCTTAAATTTATCGGTGGCATTAGACTGTGTGCGGCATTAGTTAAATGTGGCATCACTTTAGCAGTAGCATTGGTTGACTTTACCACTGGAGTTATACTAACAGCAAAAAAGAGGCAATAAGAGCATGGGAGACCCATTCAGATAGTGGGCGCACCAGTACGATATACCTCCATAGACGCATAGAGTGGTGAGGGAGGTATGGTTGCCCAAAGCAACAAATATCCAGGCATCATATGTGGATTACGTCCCATTTTTGTTCTCTTTAGCCACCTTTTTCCTATGTGAGGACAACAAACCGATCGACCTGGTCATTCTCTATTGCGTTGTCATGCCTTTCTACCCTTCTTCAACCAAGAGACACGAGACTCGTTCCTTAGCTACTGATTTTCCCCACTTCAACCTAGATGCAGGTTCGATGCCTACTCTCTTGGACAGTACAGTCTCCCTTCCTTTCCTTATTCAACCCAGACATGGATTAGTCTGCATGAAGTAGGGTTTTCTTTAATAGTGCAAATTAAGGTTTTCGTCTGCGTGACCAGCAGAGCAGAGGATAGGAAATTGGGAAGATGGTGGGGTGGAAAAAGATCCATATGCAGCGACGTGGCAGATGGGGCAATAGAACAAGGGTATGGTTCAAAAAGATGTAGCATACCTGAGGGTCGGCGGGAAGTGGCTTCGCTCGTGGTCGTCATCCTCCGCACGCACTACAGCAGCGAGCTTCGGGACGGAGGCCATCCCGCGCGGGCGCTAGGTCTGAGAGGACGGCCTTGTCGTCAGTGCGTGACCTCGCTCGCCGACGATGAGTGCGTCAACGTTGCACGTCCTTTTCTTCCTCGGTGGATCTGTGACCTCCTATGAGGAGGGAGAGAGAGGCCATCTTTTTTAGATCTGGAGAGATGGTGATAGTGTCAGAAGCAAGTGGGCAGCCCTTAGCAAGAAAGCTCTGAAGCTCCAGCCTATATATCTTTTTTATACTACTAGTACTAGAGGTGGAGTAGTGGTAGAGTAGTTTATATTTTCTCTGCAAACAGTACCAGTTAGTCGTGCTTCAAAACTGAACGGCACGCCATTAAAAAATAAAGGTCGATAACTAATGCGGCACCTCGGGCCAACGCGGCTAGATCCCATTTTGCACGAGAAATTACACACCATGTTTCGTTGACATGTGGTCCCGTTCCAACATGTTAGTGAGACGACGGCAAGTCCTTTTGTACAATTTCCAAAAGGACATGTAGGCTGGGGCGCCTCTTTGTGTACCGTGGCAAACTGGCAACCGTCCACCGACTCTTTACCTTTCCCTCTCGATTTGGAACTGTTGTGGCACGCTCTTCCTCCCCCCACCATTTGCCTTCACCCTTCCTTCTGCCATTGTTCGATCGTCTTCTCCATGGTGGGAACAAGCTAGAAACGACCCCGTTATTCTTGCCCCGATCTGAAAGATGACGTGGTGGGGGAACTCATTCATTGGTGCGATGTCATCACCTCAGCTAGCATGGCAGGTTCGTTCAAGACCATTCTCGACTCAACTAATAACATCATTACAAGGAACCCAAGGGTCCAGGAGCGGTTTGATCTCCCTTATCTTCTTTGCTATAAGCCTGTTCGCATGGGTGCGGACGACGGAGGCCTCGCCTTGTGCAAGTTGATGCCGCTTGATAACGATGCGTGTGATGTTAAGATGCCATCACTTCAGGGTAAAGCCTGGGCTGGTGCAAATGGAGATTGGGTTGTTTATATTGGGTACAATTGCGAGTGGGAACTTGTGAATGTGTACACTTGTCAGCGGATTCCACTTCCAAAAATCTCAGAGTACCCTGAGGTTGAGCACACAGATGATCTACGTATGTTCAAATACGATCATGGTGACTGTCGTCTACGGAAGACAGCAATTTGTCGAGTTCCCAACTGCTCTTGGAATTACAAGAACTATGAAGTTGTTGCTATCTTCGACAAGCTTGTTGTCGTCCTTTGTGGTTCGACTGGATGGATATTGCTCAAAAATCAGTTTCTGTACACGGATGAGTACTGTGATGCAATTGAATACGAGGGTCTTGTGTTTGCTGCCACCACTCGTGGCACTGTTTTTGCATGGGATCCTCGTAGTTTTGGTACATTTGTCTTCCACCGTAATTATAATTGTTTCATCCACATGCATGTGGGTTAGCATGTTTCCCTTTACTAATTAGCCTTCTTCTTGTGTTTCCAAGGTCCTGCGAACATTCCACCACCTATACTTGAAAAAAAATTATAACCAAGGGGGAGATGACGATGGTGATGATCACAAGCATGAGGACGAGCAGAACTTATATACTCAGTGGCGCCTGGCAACTAATTCCAATGGATCACCTCTTCTTGTCTGTATATAGTGCACTGAGATTGTTACTACTAAGGGAGCAGGTGTTGTCTCCCATGGCCGCCCTCTCCGGACCTATTCCAACACCCGTTGCAGGGTATTCGGGATGGATACTAGTGTGCTAGCGCCAACACCTTCTCCTTGGTTCAGTATTGATAGTCTGGGAGAAAACTCGCTCTTCCTTGGACAAAACTATCCAATGATGGTGAAAAGCGATCCAGCTGTTGTTGACACAACGTTACTACCATTTATGAGAAGCAACTGTATCTATACCTCGGACATTGCAGTGGTTCCCTACCCTAGTCCTGATATATGCCGCTTCAGCCTGGATGATCACTCCTGTGTTGCTCTCGATATTGACAATAGCTGGCCCTTCCCAGAGCACCTATGGTTCAAAGCAAGCGTTTATAACACCGAGGATTGGTTGAGTTGAAGTTCATTTCATTGCTTGTTATTTGTTGTGTGATGAAAACTTCAGTATTTACTAGAATGTTTTGTTGGAAATAATCTATAATCCAACATGTATCCTCGTTGTCGTTGTGTGTTTATGACTTGTTGTATGTAATGAATGGTACATTTGCAAATGCATGTCATAGACTCAATATATGAATGGTTTTCGAGTCACTTCTTGGAGTGTGACTACCGTAGTAGTATAGCCAGCATCCGGTTAGTATATGAAGTTGCCACATCACATAGATCCAACCTAATATTGGAGTATGCTAGCCCTCCACCAGCGTGCCGCTTCAAATGGCAGAGTAAGTGAGAGGTCGTGTCACCTTGTGTCCAGATCTGAGATGCCACGTGTACCAGATGAATGACTCCAAGTACGACCACTGTGATGCTAGGTGCGAGCCGAGGAACACTGTTGGAGAGGCCCCCCTCATAGTTTTCCTACATTGGTCGTTTGATTCATAGGATAGAATGCTATAGGATTTTTTTCCAATGTAATCATGTTTTAATTGGCAATCTAGCATCCACTCCAACTTTTGTTTCACTTCCTTTGTTCCTACGAAGAGAGTACTTGCTCTAAATGATGTGTCGCTGCAAGAGCCGCCTATATTAATTAACCATGCTCTAAAAAGGTGGACTAGCTTTGGCTATAGTAGTACTGTACTAGGTTAGTAGGTGACCTTGTGCTTGGTTCTTCTCCTCTTCCAGAAGTCGAACAATAATGATGGTACTACAGTAGTACTTCTGGCAATCTGACACCAAATGAACTGCTGCACCTCCACCGCTTGTAAGCAAAAGTTTCTCCTCGTGTTGCGAGCCACCGCGCACGCGTTGGTGAGGGAGAAGGCGTAGTAAGAAAGCTTCTCATCGTTCTGCAAGTTGATGGGACACATCAAAGTTATTTATTAGTACTCTCTTAAAAAAGGGCCGTCCATGTCCATGGCTACCATCCCGTGCTCTGTTATTGAGTACGTGCACTATTCACGTGCCATCGAGGAGAAAAAATATTGTGTAGTAGTACCAGGTGCCATCGAAGTGCACGACTCACTTACGCACTGCATATCTCCATTTTCTTGCATGACACGTCACCTTGATGCTAGATGTCCCGCGTGTCATGGAGGCATATAGTATGATTTTGTAAAATGCAGGCATATAGATGTCTTGCGTGTCGGCAAAAGGATGAACAAAGCTCATGTCTTAGACGAAAGAGTGGAAGAACATAGATTCCCGACGACCGAGAAGGAGCAAAAAACCTCGGGGTGGAGCGTCTACACTCATAATATTTTATATTATTCAGCGATATAAAATCAACCAAATCTCTCCACGTTCCTATACCATTCTATAGTATGAGAATAACTTTGAACGTAAGCCATTGATCACTCTATCCAATGGTCATAGTTGGAAAATCCAAACAAAACCAAGCATTGGATCAACTCTTTTTTCAAGATCAACTCTTTTAGCACTTAGATTGTTGCCGCCTGCCCACCTAGCCCACCTATATATCCGCTCACGTGTGATGACCACAGGAGCTATCCACTCATATTGTATGTTAAAAAATAAAGGTCGATAACTAATGCGGCACCTCAGGCCAACATGGCCAGATCGCATTTTGCACGAGAAATTACAGACCATGTTTCGTTGACATGTGGTCCCGTTCCAACATGTCAGTGAGATAACGGCGAGTCCTTTTGTACAATTTCCGAAAGGACGTGTAGGTCAGGGCGCCTCTTTGTGTACCGTGGCAAACTGGCAACCGTTCACCGACTCTTCGCCTTTCCCTCTCGATTTGGAAATGCTGTCGCACGCTCTTCCTCCCTCCTCCATTTGCCTTCACCCTTCCTTCTGCCATTGTTCGATCGTCTTCTCCATGGAGGGAACAAGCTAGAAACGACCCCGTTATTCTTGCCCCGGTCTGAAAGATGACGTGGTGGGGGAACTCATTGATCGGTGCGACGTCATCACCTCGGCTAGCATGGCAGGTTCGTTCAAGACCATTCTCGACTCAACTAATAACATCATTACAAGGAACACAAGGGTCCAGGAGCAGTTTGATCTCCCTTATCTTCTTCGCTATAAGCCTGTTCGCATGGGTGCGGACGACGGAGGCCTCGCCTTGTGCAAGTTGATGCCACTTGATAACGATACGTGTGATGTCAAGATGCCATCGCTTCAGGGTAAGGCCTGGGCTGGCGCAAATGGAGATTGGGTTGTTTATATTGGGTACAATTGCGAGTGGTAACTTGTGAATGTGTACACTCGTTAGCGGATTCCACTTCCAAAAATCTCAGAGTGCCCTGAGGTTGAGCAAACAGATGATCTACGTACATTCAAATACGATCATGGTGACTGTCTTCTACGGAAGATAGCAATTTGTCGAGTTCCCAACCGCTCTTGGAATTACAAGAACTATGAAGTTGTTGCTATGTTCGACAAGCTTGTTGCCGTCCTTCATGGTTCGACTGGATGGATATTGCTCAAAAATCAGTTTCTATACACGGATGTGTACTGTGATGCAATTCAATACGAGGGTCTTATGTTTGCTGCCACCACTCGTGGCACTGTTTTTGCATGGGATCCTCATAGTTTCAGTATGTTTGTCTTCCATCGTAATTATAATTGTTTCATCCACATGTATGCGAGTTAGCAAGTTTCCCTTCTCTACTAGTTAACCTTCTTCTTGTGTTTCCAAGGTCCTGTGAAAATTCCACCACCTATACTTGAAAAAATTTATAACCAAGGGGGAGATGACAATGTGATGATCACGAGCATGAGGACGAGCAGGGCCCATATACTCAGTGGCGGCTAGCAACTAATTCTGATGGATCACCCCTTCTTGTCTGTATACAGCCCACTACTGATGTTACTACTAAGGGAGAAGGTGTTTTCTCCCATGGTCGCACTCTCCGGACCTATTCCAACACCCGTTGCATGGTATTCGGGATGGATACTAGTGTGCTAGCGCCAACACCTTCTCCCTGGTATAGTATTGATAATCTTGGAGAAAACTCGCTCTTCCTTGGACAAAACTATCCAATGATGGTGAAAGGCGATCCAACTGTTGTTGACACAATGTTACTACCATTTATGAGAAGCAATTGTATCTATACATCGGACATTGCGGTGGTTCCCTACCCTGGTCGTGATATAGTAGGACGCTTCAGCCTGGATGATCAGTCCTGCGTTGGTCTCGAGATTGAAAGTAGCTGGCCCTTCCTAGAGAATCACTTGTGGTTCAAAGCAAGCGTTTCCAACGCCGAGGATTGGTTGAGTTGAAAGTTCATTTCATTGCTTGTTATTTGTTGTGTGATGAAAACTTTAGTATTTATAATGTATCCTCATTGTCGTTGTGGGTTGATGACCTCTTGTATGTAATAAAATGATATGCCTATGATAAACTTACTAAATTTATCAATGGATTTCGAGTCGCTTCTTTGAGTGGGTGCTGCGACGAGGCAAAAAAATATTTTCCGAATACATAATTGTACGTGCATTGCAACAGGTTATCGGATGACGCCAATCAACAATAGTACACTATTTGTACTAGCTTCACATGATGCACTATCTCTACGTCTATGTACGTAATACAACAAGTTTTAAACTTGAGACCAGCCAACCATCCTCACAAAGAACACTTTTTAACCTAGCACAGACTCTAGGAAATTTGGCCACAGTGTGAGGTGGGCCATATGTTAATGTGTTCGCTGTACGTAACCAGCACCTCGAATCCTCGATACTACTACTACTATAAGTAGTAGGAGTAGTAGGGTGGCATTGGCCAGAACAAGCATTCACGTCCAGGAGAACGGCACGCGCCACCAGCACGACTTCCATCTGAGAGATCCCCTGGAGATCGTGATGGGACTACATGGGTGGGAGATCGAGCGACAAGGTGTGTGCGTGATAGAAGATACCCCGAGAGATATTGAGATAGAAGTATGGATGGAAGGAGACAATACGTGTGTTCATGATGGCTAGTGAGAGATAATCATACTTAGGAGGGAGTGCTTGCGCCTATGATGGAGTGAGGGATTATGGTACTTATTAGGGGGGTGCGTGTCACATAGAGAGAGAACAAGGGCGGAGAGTGTTGGATGGGTCTATATGTATAGCGCGAGCGAGACATGTGTATGTGTGAACCAGGGAGATATGAAGTTTGAGATAGATTGAGGACCCCCGATAAGGCTCAGTGATGCGTCAGATAGCTGAGAGGGGGAAAGAGATATTCCATCTGCTCGATAATGCAGTACATGTAAAAAAATTTAGAAGTCAAACTTTGGAAACTTTGATTAGGTTTACGCAAATGTTATTTATATCTACAATACCAAAGATACATCATACGAAACTACATCTCATGGTGAATCTAATGGTATATGTTTTCCGTTCTAGATGTAATTGTTTTTCTCCACGTACATGGTCAAACTTTGTGATGTTTGACTTTTCAATAAATCAATATGCTATGGACCCAGGAGAGTGCCTAAGTCGAGAGAGATCAAGTGCGTGTGAAGGAGAATGAGTAAGTGTGCAAAAAGAGTATGTGTATGAAAGAGAAAGTGACAACAAATGATAAATTAGAGAGTGTGTGTGTGTTTTCGTTTCTTAGGCGAACATCTCATGCATGCATCTCCGAGATAGAAAAGCGAGGCGAGGAGATACACGAAGATAGCTAGTGTGTGATTGTTTGCAACGGAGAGAGACACCCCTATAGCACATGTCCAATAGAGGTCTGGCCAACAAGGAACAAAGGTCGAGAGGGACACATGGAGAACATGGATGCATGGGGAGGGCGAGAGGATGTGTTTGTGATAGAGAGATCCCCTCGAGATCGTGAGGGGACTATATGGGTGGGAGATCGAGGGAGGTGCGTGCGCGATAGAAAGATGCCCCGAGAGAAATCGAGATAGACCATGCACATCTTTGTGATGGTGACTAAGATTAGCTAGTCATATACATATAGGGGGGACTGTGTGTGCCTACAATTGAGTGAGAGACCATCATACTTGGTTAGCTAGGCATGAGATTGTGTGTGTGCATGTGAGATGGAGAGAGAACGAGGGAGAGAGATAGAGTTTTAGATGGGCCTATCGAGTGCGAGTGAGATATGCATGTGTATGTGTGACCCAGGTAGATGGAGAGTTTGAGAGCAAGGGGGAGAGCTCCGAGACGACAGAGTGGTGCATGAGAGAGTTACGGGCAACGAGCCAAGGAATTTGTGTGCGTATGATGAGTGCACCCAAGATATCTAGCTTGGACTAGAGAATCATACATAGTGTGCGAGAGAGACCTATAGATGGAGTATATATGCATGGGAACTAGAAAGACCCCCCCACACACACACACAAGAGAGAGAGAGAGATGGAGAGAAAGCGAGAGGGACCAACAAGGTTTGTGTGTTGGATGCGTGCGATAGAATTGAAGATTGTCGACAAGAGAGAGAGAGAGCAGGAGTCTGGGAGACGGGGAGGTCGCGTTTTATGCATCAAAGACTGATATAAACCATGTTTCGATATAAACTTGCATTCAAATATTTAAATTGGAGAACATGTTGTGTGCAATCCACACATGAACGGATATATGCGTATATCAAACAAGTTCATTAATTTGACTTTCAACATGTTCATGGAGTACTATAATACTGTACAACATGCTACTCGATTGAGGTGTTCAATTTTGGATTTAGTTCACTATTTTGACCTGGTGAACGAGCTATTTCATTGAATCGAGATAGTTCATTTTGGGTTTGATTCCCGTTTTTGAGTGGGTCAACTATTTGTCATATAGTAAATCGCTAGCAACGAGCATGTAAAAACACATTACTCCCGAGCATCATCTCTCCATCTAAAAAAGAAGTGGCAAGCTAATATTTCAAAATTTGATTCGAATCGACTTGGTAAGGTAGACGTGGATGCTCGTTCTCCCAAATTTTGAACGAACCGTTAAACATCCTCTGCTCGGTGGAATTCGCCCGAGCAAATAAATGGGAGACGCGAAATTACCGTCCTATGTGGGACACGCATCAATTGGCCCGTTGTAAATCGAGGGTAGGTTCGTAACTTCATCCAAGCGCGCCTTCTCCTCGGCTGAAATGACATGTGCCGAATAATTCATAAACTATGGTAGGCAAAACACGCTCTCCTCGCCCGAAATAGCTCGTGCCCACTATTTCAAAACACGCTCTCCTCGCCCGAAATCGCTCGCGCCCACTATATTTCAAAACACGCCCTCCTCACCCGAAATCGCTCCCGCCCACTATTTGGGGAGAAGCAAAGTTACTCTACTATCCCCGACCCTCATTACACACACCCAAGACGAGAAGCCTAAAGGCAGGGGTAGAACTATAACTCCCCCTCACACTTCAGACAAATGCGTCCGTAAAACATGGTTCCACTCCCCTCCCAATCCCCCCCCCCATTCGTACCTCATGGGAGCCAAATCACCTTCTCCCCGGAAGCTCCCTTCTCCCAAGCCGCGAAACCTCAGCCCCTCCTACATGGCGCCCCCACCGCACCAATTTCACAGCCGCCCTCCTCCCTAATGCCGGAGACGCTGTCCATTTGCCGCCATGCACTGGGCCGTGTGCCTCTTACTCCGTGCTGCTGGAGCTGCCTCAACGACGGCCGCGTGAACCGTACTGGAGCCGATTCACCCCTGCCGTTGTTCACAGCGCCAGAGCGGCTCCAACTTCGGATCCGTCCAGAGTCCCGACGCTGCTTCCCCGTAGCCGTCGACCGTCGCGACATCGCTGTTTCCCTGTGCCGGTCGCCACCGCAACCGTGCCGGCCTCACCGACTCGGCAGCTGGACCTACCTACTTCACCATGCCGCCAGATAGGTCGCACCCTCATCTCAAATCACTTTATTTAGGTGTCAGTTGTCTGAATTTTTATTCTGGGCCAATCGATTCCCAATGGGAAGCAGCACCCCTCGAGGCGGTGGAGCTCCTAGGCTGCCAGTTGGCTGGTGTCTAACGTAAGGGTGCGGGCCGCAAGTTCGCCGCGGAAGCAGTGCTTAGATGGCTATCTTAGAGTTGCGTGGGTTGAAGGTACTGCCGCCGCCGGATCTGGATGACGGGGAGTCTTTGTAGATTGGCCCAGGGGCGGCGCAACCACGGTAGTGCGGTGGGGCGGGGAGCGGGGTTTTGGCCGGGGCCACGGACGGCGGAGGCAGGCTGCTCTGCCGTTGGTCGCTGGCTCTTCGGGGAAGATTCCTAACAGTGTCATCCGGGAGGCACAAGGCGGCCATTAAGCCATCCGGCGTAGATCGGATAGTACCAAAATAAAATAAAATTGTGTGACCCCAATTTAGTCTTCAGTCAACAGATGTGTGAACACTCTCGTACCTTGCTGTTGATCTCTTAGTGTATTTCTTTAGAACAAAGAGATGTGTTGTTCTTAACATTATGCGTTATCAGCATCTTCAGCCACACCGTCTTCCGACTCACCGCAGCTGCTCCAACAAGGGAAGTATACACCAGAAGGGAGCTATAGTCCCCACTCAATAGTTCCATGCATCGAATACGCGTGCCCGACATGGACAGCCACAACAACTGCAGGGCCATCGACAAGTCAGCACATGATGCTCACTCCTATGGATGGCGGCCAGATAGGTTGTACCCTCATCTTACTTGTGTGCAACATTTATGGCTTTGTTATTCATCTAAGCATGGAAAATAGATTATCGCATTTCACTGTATATTCATGCTGATCTCTTACGGGTCTTGTTCAAGAGTTAACGCTATTCCATAGTTTAGCTAAGATACTTGTTCTTTAGGTAACGGTGTTCCATAGTTATCATCCATCAGCCAATGCTATCCCACAGGCTGGTGATTATAGTATTATACCACTTCTAGTATTACCTATGTTGTTCTTTAATACTTTTGTGTTCCATCTAGTTAATCTCGAGTACAAACGATACATATTCTGTAGCTTTCATCTATGTTCTCCCTTTAGTTTTTGAGACCTGTTGCTGCTAGTTAACCCCAGTCCTACTATTTATGTCATCTCCTACAGGCACTCATTACATAAATCTAACTACTAGTTGTGTCGTGGAATTGTCACGGCAGATGTCCTAGCAAAAGGACTTAGTCGTAGGGACATTGCAACTAGGAATCTTAAAGGGGTTAATCGGGACAAGGGACACGAGAGGTTTATACTAGTTCGGCCCCTTACAATGAAGGTAAAAGCCTACGTCTAGTTGTGTTGGGATTGCTGGGGTTTCGATGACCAAGGAGCTAATCAGCTAGCTTGGCTATCGATCTCTTGTTTCTTGCCCTAAGCTGCCACCAGGTCGTCCCCTTATATACATGGGTTGACGCCTGGCGGCCTAAAGAGTCCCGGCCGGCTCATAAAACTTGTCCGGCTCGATGACTTCTTTTATATGCCTTTCCTTACAAGTCTTTCTTTACATACGACGGTTTACAATATTGGGCCTTAAGCCGCCTCTGGGCTTAGGCCTTCTACAAGTCTTAATAAACTATCACCTTGAATATTACTGGGCTTCTTTTGTAACCCGCCATTGGGGTTGACCCGGCCCCTCCTGGGCGGGTCATACCTAGTATCTATATCCCCAACATTAGGCCACAGGTTGACTTGAACTTTGTTCTTTGTCAATCTTCAACACTTAGACAAAATTCATCCCCCTCTTTCTGTAAAACTTTGTAACCCGCCATGACATCATCCTCTGAAAACACGAAAGCCTTCTATGACGTCATCTTCAACGGATCTTTATCCTTAAATGTCTTTCGAGAATCGAGGCGTCCGTTTAGTTGGATAACCATTATTTGGGTCTTCCTTGATTTTTCACGCCTGCATGTTCGCTTATCCCCTTATAAATAGGCACGACCTGGTCTTTCTCATTCTTATCTCTCTTCGTATTCTTCCTCTCGCAACCCTACCGCCGCTCGAGCTCCGCCGCCGTCACAGAGCACCTCGTCTTCGTCGACCTTGGCCGCTGCATCAGCCTGAATCGATCTAGAGATCGGCGGCGACCTCCGCAGAAGATCCGTGGTTGTAAGTGTTTACCTTCCTGCTCCTCAGATCCGCATTAGGGTTTCTAGGTTTCTGTGTGTTCTTCATAGTTCATCACAGTTTCTTCGTAGTTCTTCCACTGCAGCTTCTTCTTGATCCAAAAAGAACATATACTCGTGCGGTAGTTGTTTTGTGCCCATTCTTGATACCAGTAGATCCCTTTTCCTGGTACAAAGGCCTCATTAGAACTCGCGAACTCATATGTGCTAGATTTTTAGGTCTAGAATATTTTCCATTTTGAACGGCCATTTGATCCAGAATAATATCAAGAAATTAGGAAAATTGTTTGTCTCCACACTTAGCCAATTCTGTTTCTGGCATTTCTCAAATATCTGTAGTCATGACGGCTTATTACGCCGGCTCACTTTTCCCTTATATGACATTAGCCCTTACTTAAGCCGCCATTACTCATTTGCACCATCATCATTTAACTTCACCATTGAATTGGACCAGCACGTTACTTTCTTTTCATTTTGTCCTTTGATCATCATGCCGTCAAAAGCACCGACTGTCTGCAACTGGGTCCCTTCCACAGTCACTAAAGATACTTTGAATGTATTCTTCACCATAGGATTTTTACCAGGGAAAAATGTTATGTCTTATCGTGCACCTGACCCGGACGAGGAACGGCCTAATCCCAGAGACGGTGAAGTTATTGTCTTCTCTGACCTCATGAATCGGGGTTTTACACCACCCGGCTCAAAGTTCTTCAGAGACGTTCTTCATTTTTTCAAACTTCACCCTCAAGATATTGGACCCAATTCCACCAACATCTGCAATTTTCAAGTTCTCTGTGAGGTGTATCTTCAAGAAGAGCCGACTGTGGAACTCTTCAGAGAGTACTTTTATCTGAACTGCCAGAATGAGTGTACCAATGGCCCTAGCTTGGAACTTGGTGGAATCTCAATTCAGCGCCGACAGGGCGCCGTCTTTCCCATAATAGTCTTACCGAGTCATCCCAAAGATTGGAATCAGACCTGGTTTTATTGCCAAGATATGTCTCCAGCCAATGAAAAACCACTGTCGGGTTACCGCACGGAGCGTCTGGACTCCAAGTTTGTGTTCCCTGACAAGCTTACTACTGCTGAACGCAAGAAGCTTATTCCATCTATTAAAAGGATCAATGCCTTATTGGGGAATGGCTTAACCGGCGTTGACTTGATCCGCTGCTAGATCTCGTGGCGGGTCATTCCTCTAAGCCGCCAATCCAAATTGATGTATGAATATGGCGGAGGCCCAGATGATTCTCTGCGTTACAACTCTATACAACTAACCGAAGAAGATATTGTTTCAATGTCAACCATCCTTGTGAACAGCAAGTATGAGAACTGCAGTAAAGTTGGGTTAAACCCCTTCTGTAAACTTAACCCGGCACCAGAGGTGAGAAAACCCCTGACCTCCTCTTTTTGTGTTTTTCCTCAGTAGTTTTAAATACTTGCATGACCTTTTATCATGTTTATCCGTTTACACGCGAAATCCGACTTCTGGAAAGCCAAGTATGACCATGAAGCCGCCAAGAAGGCTAGAGCCGCCGCCATAGCTGCCAGGAAGACGACCCGGAGGTCTAAGAAGAAAAGGAGCACTGCTGAGGACCCGTTAAAGCTTGACGATGATTCTGAGTCGGAGGTAGCCCTTGACTCCCTTGGCCAATTTTTTAATAACCTTATTGACACTGACTATTGCCAGGACGACACGGGGGCCAGTCAGGCCGTAGAAGAAGAGGTAACTATTTCCTCCGACTCAGCCCATTTGCCAAGATAGAAAGTTCGACTGGTAACCCGGAAAGTAAGGTTTTCACACCCTTTGGCTTATTTGGACCCTCATTTTCTTTTGAAAAAGCAGCAACATGAGAGCCGCCGTCAGGCCCGGAACGACGATGAACCGCCTTCTGTTTTACAACAAACTCCTCGAAAGCACCAGAATGAGGTCTCTTTTATCTTCATCTTCTGCTTTTATTAATGAGTCTATTCTCTTGTATTACTAACTTTATTTTACCTTTGCAGGAGGTTTCTCGCTCTTCTAGCAACTCATCTCAGACACAATTTCTGGCCTTCAAGACTGCCCCTGGGTAAAGAAAAAATCATCTTTCCTCTGTGTCTTTAAAACTACATCATTGCACTAACTGTCTCATAAAATCTTTCTTAGTGGTCAAGCCAAGTCCAAGAAGGCCAAGGTGATTAAACCTGCGGAAGACCTGTCAGTTCTTGCACCTGAACCGGCCATGCCAACTTCTCCCCCTCGAACTAAAGCACCAGAAGACCCAGCTGTTGATACTCAATTGGACCCTCCTGAGCCGTCAGATACCGTTGTTAACCCCTCTACCACCAGACCATCCGGTTCAGCTAACCCGCCAACGTCTTCTGATCATGACGTTCTGATCACTGGCAGCAGATTTGTTGTGTCGAGTAATCCAACTGTGCTAGCCAGGCATTCTGCCAAACAAGAGGCCTTAGAAAGGCAGAAAGTACAGCTTGATATCTCTCGCTATACTCATCTGAATGCTAGTGACATATTGTACGGCTATCTCAGTCATGTGCGTTCCAGCCGTGAGTCAGAAATTGAGATGGTCAAGCAATTACAGCTAAAATATGAGGTATGTTTTCCAGCTTACTTATACTCTGCCAGCCCCCAAGTCTTCAGATGATGATCCTGAATGATCTGTAGACTTTAAGATATAGGTTGACACTTTGCCTCTGAAAGTCCAATAGAGTAGCATAAACTTGACCTGTAGTCCCCAAGGGCCAGCTCCATTTATCATAAATGAACCGATACTTAACTTTATAACTGTCTTTTACTAGTCCCAGTAAGTACTGCAATCCGGCTTAATCTTGAGAAACTTTCTGAATATCATGCATTAGCCCCCAAGTGCCAAGTGTTGTTACTTTGTAAAGCACTTGAGACTTGAAATATATAAGAGTCATAAAAATTGCTTTGGCAGACATTAGCCCCCAAGTGTCAAGTGGTATTGCGGTGCATAGTACTTGAGACTTGAACCCTTATAACTTTTAGTTTAAGCCTTGACACACCTGTGTATGTTTTGTAGAATGCCCTATCTGAATTGGGCTCCCAATTAACTGATGCAAAGACCCGGCTGGCGGATCAAGAGGCAGAAATAAAGTCTGCTAACTCTAAACTCCAATTGAGTCTTTCTGAGACAGAAAAATTGAAGACCAGCTTGACGGCAAAAAGGAAATCCTGGGCCGAAGAAAAGACGTTGCTGATTCAACATGCTAAAAAAGCTAAAGCGGCTCTTGAGGAGGTTACCACGGAACTCACCAGCTTAAAGAACCGGGTGTCTCAAATGGTCTCCGCCATCTTTGGTAAGTCATCTGTGTTAATCACTTATGCCTTCTTTTGACCCGTAATATAAGCCGCCTACTGACCCTTTGTTTAAAAAATATTTGCAGGTCCGCGAAGCAAAAATCTGAGCCAATATAGTGTGACCAAAATGAAGGCAGTTTACACCTTAGTGGAGCAGTTTTTTACTGGCGCTCAATGAGCACTTGCTGCTATCTCTCCTGCCAACCAAGGACCCAATCGGTTGAGCGATGTCTTGAAGAAATTGTCAATCTTACCCGCCAGGTTTCAAGAGGTCAAACGACCCTGTGCCAGAGCCGGAGCCCTAACTGCCCTGAGCCGCTCCAAAGCCTGGGTGCCAGATCTAGACCCGGTGGATGTAGCTAAAGGGTACCCTACCGTGAAGGAAGACGGGGCTCTATTTGAGCAGGATGACTTCATTGCCTGCGTGAGGGGAGTTCGACCTCAAGCCACCGTTCTTGGAGATGAGACCAACATTGATAAATATCAGCCAGGTTTTGATTTGGAGAATAAGAAGATGGCGACTCCCTCTTATAAAGTGACGGATCTTATCCCACCGGTTCGCCAACATACATTTGCCCCAGAGATTGACCCGGCCAGCTTAATTGATGATGAGGCTGAGTTCATTGCTCTGAATGGCTTTGACTGGTCTAATCCCGGCTTTCAACCAGTGGAGGGAGATGAACCAGCCAGGGGGGAGTCATAACCATCTAAACAATCCTGCTTTTAGCTTAGGATCTGTCTTAAGAGAGAGAAACAGTAACCTTTTGGGATCTTAATGCCTTGTAATAGGTTAGTTTAAAAAACTGCATATTTTGCCTATGCCATCGTGCATAAGATGACGCGTGTGAATCTTTGCTCCTGATGTCAATATATGCGTCACATCTATGGTTACATCTGTAATATTTCAACTCTGTTCCTGTAGAAAAGGAAAAAAACTGGCTTGGTGGTTTAGCACTGGATGGGTCAGAACACCCGGTACAGGACCAATGATTTTATCATAGGAGGAAAAAACAGAACCAGACGTGAAATAAACAAGGTTGAAACAACCTTTGATTAATGAAAAAACACCGAAAATCTGTTCATGAATAACAGTCATACCTGTGTTCTTTGCATCTAGACTACCAGTCTATATGACCCGGGTGATGAGGTTGATGATGTAGTTTTTATTTGAGAAGTCAATCTTCTATATGCCTGATGATTATCATGCCTTGGTGGTTTATTGTCAAACAGTCAAGCCGGCAAAAAAACCGTGTTGATCGTTTAGATTTGAGACAACAAAAACCAGTAAAACAACATAGCAAATTTCAAACAATATAAATTAACTTTTTAACTGAAATTTGGGGGTTTCTGATTCGAATACGATCAGTAAACCGGACCAAAGGGGTTAAGCTAAGATTCAAATACGATCATATAGCCCCCAGTGGCTTTGGCGTTGCGCTGATCAAGAGGGTACCGATAGCTATGTTCTCTTTGGTTCGAATACGACCTATGTTTGAACAAGAAGCCCCCAAATGACCTTGAGAAGTTTTTAACGACCCTGATTCGAATACGATCCAAGTCGGACCCAAAAGGGGTTAAGCTATGATTCAGATATGATCAGGAAGCCCCCTAGTGAGTTTGGCTTTGAGCCGATCAATAGGGTTACGACAACTATGTTCTCTTTGGTTCGAATACGACCTATGTTTGAACAGGAAGCCCCCGAGTGATCATGAGATTTATAGCTAGATTTGAATAATATCATAAGCCGGACCACAAAGGTTAAGCTAGATTCAGATATGATCAGCTCCTTAATATCCATGAAAATAGTAAAGATATATGATCTTTGAAGAGGAAAAAAGGCAGAGGTCCTTCTTTATTATTTATCATAATATATGCAACGTAAAAGTATGTACATGACGAGAGCCGGTAGCTCAGGTGTAGTATGGCCGAAGCTGAGCAATGTTCCACGGCCGGCGGGTCTCCTCCTCCGACTTACGTGAGTCTTTGTGCTCTCGAATGTCAATGAGGTAATATGACCTGTTGTTTAAATTCTTACTGACCACAAAAGGTCCTTCCCAAGGCGGGGATAGTTTGTGTGCATCTGACAGATCATGAATGAGTCGGAGCACCAGGTCTGTAACACCCTCGATGCGACTATAGCTCCCACGTGTCGAGGCACGACTTAGAGACATAATCGCATTGAAGGCATATGTCGCAAGTTAGGAAATCTTCACAACATCCCATGTAATGTAAATAATAAAGGGGAGAACATAGTTGGCTTACACTCACCACGTCAATCAAGTACAGAAATAACATTACATCATCCATACACTCAAGGCCCGACTACGGCGCCAAAATAAAAGAGAACCCAACATGCGACACGGTCCCAATCACCCCCAACTGGGCACCACTACTGATCGTCGGGAAAAGAAACATAGTATCGCTGAGAGTCTTTGTCGAACTCCCACTTGAGCTCATACGCGTCACCTGGAGCGGAATCATCAGGCCCTGCATCTGGTGTAATAGTAATCTGTGAGCCACAAGGACTCAGCAATCTCGCACCCTCGCGATCAAGACTATTCAAGCTTGCATGCCTGCAGGTCGACTATAGAGGAGCCCCAGCAACCGACTAGAACGTATAGTGGCTAACAATTCACAAAAGAGAGCAACAAGACGAGACAAAGCACGAGCGAGAAGCTATAGAACAACCTACGCAAACATTACTCCAACACCGTGTCCACTTCCCGGACCCCGCCGAGAAGAGGCCATCACGGTAACACA